>NC_089240.1:93123286-93423286 GCF_963924675.1 Phocoena phocoena | reverse complement strand
GCACAGAAGTCATTGGTGGTGAAATATTGGAGAAGTGAGAGGAGCAGAGGCCAGAAGTGAGTGAGGAGATGAGGAATTGGAGACAGCAGCTCAAGGTCACAATTTAGAGATGCTCAATTACGGAGAGTGGAGAGAAAAGGTGATGGAAGTAGCTGGAGAAGGATATGAGGTCAAAGGAAAGTTTTTGTCTTAAATATGGGAGATATTTGGCCATGTGTGAATAGTGCAGGGAGGGGTCCTATAGAGAGGAACAGGTGGAAGATGATGGGAAAGGAGGGTGAGCCTGCTGTGTGGGTTACATGAGAAACCACGCCCCCATGAGGAGCCCTCGAAACTCAATTCCTGACCCACAGCCTGGACAGCTTTTTAGCCTTCGGTTGCCATCCCCTTACTGTGAATTAGCTACACCTCATTCCCGTCATCTCTGTTGGCTTGGTCTCTCTTTATGCCTGACATACTTTCTTCTGGAATGATGGGCTGTATATCCCAATATTGCTCCGCCTCCGTTGGGGGAACCCCATGTAAACCAGACGCCTCGGCTCCATCTGGCAGGCTTCCCTTTTCCTGATCGCCCACATCCAGATTTCAGCAAGTCCTATCAATTTGGTCTCCTCAATGTAGCCCATGTTTCTTGCTTTTTGCTCTTATCTTCCTGTCGCAGGGTCTTTTCCTCCCTGTATAGTCTTTACCCACCCCTGCAAGGAATTCCCAGAAAGCCCTCAAGATCATCTCATAAGGGCACAAGGACAAGTCCTGCCTGCGACCACATTACCCACCCTTTTAGTTCATTCTTGCTTTGGTCATCCTCTGTGAGAGGTACTGCTGGAAAAAATGGCCATCCGCTGCCTCCATCAGAACACGTTGGTGCTGCTCTGGAGTCCTCAGTGTTCCACAGTGGCACCGTATCCCGTGCACAAGTGGAGAGAAGGCCCTCCTCTCTCCCCCTGCGATGTTAAACTTTGCCACCTTACATTAAACAGTTAACACGTAGTTGATGAGTACATAATATATGGACCAAAGCACAGTCTTCCTGTGCTTCAGTCTCCTGGAGTTTCTCAAGGAAACAAGCCTTTAACAAGCCCTTTAGGTTCCACTTTCAGCTCTTCTCAGGGCTCAGCTGCCAATATGGAGAGGTTCTGCCGAACACAGGCACCCTCACTTTATTGTGCTTTGCAGCTATTGTGTATTTTATAGATTAAAGGTTTGTGGCCACCCTGCCTCAAACACGTCTCTCGGTGCCACTTTTCCAACAGCGTTTGCTCATGCCTTGTCTCTGTGTCACATTTTGGTAATTCTCGTGATATTTCAAGCTTTTTCATTATTATTCTATTTATGATGGTGATCTGTGATCAGTGATCTTAGATGTTACTATGGTAAAAAGATTACAGCTCACCAAAGGCTCAGAGGGTCGTTAGCAGTTTTTAGCAATAAAGTCTTTTTAAATTAAGGTATGCACATTGTTTTTTTAGACATAATGGTGTTGCACACTTAATAGAGTACAGTATAGTGTAAACATAACTTTCATATGAACTAGGGAAGCAAAAAATTTGTGTAATATGCTTTATTGCCATATTTGCTTTATTGCAGTGGTCTGGAACTGAACCTGCAATATCTCTGAGGTCTGCACGTATAAGCCTGTAAGACAGATGTGAGTCTGTTCCCCTCATCCCTCTTTCCTTCGGTGCACATGTACTGCTTTTATTCCCCAATGAATCCCTTGTTCAAATTGACTTCAGGGAGCCCAACCCCACCAGTCTGCCAAACAAGTTCGGATACCTCTGAAACCTCCAAGCGGAAGAGAGAAGTCCTTGAATGCAGAGCCCCAGCTACAGCATGACGTCTCCCAAATATTTCATACACATTTACAAGTTTGTGCCTTTGTGTATGTTTTCCCACCACTAGTATGTTCTTCCCTCTTCTTTGCCTGGCAAACTCCTACTTATCCTTCAAGACCCAGTCCAAATGCCACCTCCTCTCTGGAGCCTTCCCTGCTCCTCCCCGGAGTTTGCCACCATTTTCCATTTCTCCCTATGTACTCTATCCTCCAACATGCCAAATCCATTCTCCAGGTACCTACTGTGTCCTTAGTACTTCTGTGCCTTGGCACACAGCTCCATTTGCCTGGAACATTCAGCCTCTGATGTCTCTCCTTCACGAACACATACTCATTTTTTAAAACTCACGTTGCTCATCTCAGACTGTCCACCTCTTTCAGGCACAGTTCATTCTTCTCCTAGGAAATAACAACCAAAACACTTACCCTGTGCCAGCCACTGTAGTCATCGATTGACATGTATGTTTTCCCAGTTCATCTTCACCACAGCCCAATGTGATAGGTCCCATTATTGACCTATTTTAGAGATAAGGACATTGAGTGCATTCACCTTTTACATGCCTTCATGTGTTAAAATTTAAAGCATTTGCCCAGCCACAGTCTCCCTGATAAGTCTGGAAAGCTCTGAGAGGGCAGGGACTCAGTGCCCAGCACTTCCAGACATTCAATAAATATTTGCCAAGTGAATAGTCAATGTGATGAGATTCTTTCTCCAGCTGGGAAAGAAAGCAGTCCAGGGATTACTTAAATATCCAAGGGTGAGGCCAGCCTTCAGGACATTTTCTCTGTACCTAAGGAAAACGAATAAAATCTGGGTTAACAAATACAAATGAAAAAGTGTTTGTTTGCCTTGAAAAATGATTTTCTGTAAGGTGTCTTTTATTTCTTTTATCTCTCTATATTTTTTCATTGAAGTATAGTGGATTTACAATGTTGTGTTAATTTCTGCTGTACAGCAAAGTGATTCAGATATATATATATTTATATTTATATTCTTTTCCATTATGGCATAAGGTATCTTTTAAAATCAATGATAAATATTGGATTTACACATAGAGTTTTTTTTTTTTTTTTAGTGCTTAAAGCAAGATGTCCCTGCATTTGTGGTATCAGCCTCACAGCTGTGAAGGATTCTTGCTTACCCTTCAATATTGTGGATAAGTATAGCGTCTATATTTCTATATATACTATCTATATCGTAGTGCAAGATTTAGAATAGCTACAGTACATATTACAAAACTTACATGTCTATATGTGTTTGAGTGAATAATTAGACTCCCACATGGTGTATCTAGAGCCTTCACAAAATGGACAGTACAAAAGACCCAAGGCCTGGCTTTAAGTTAATGCAGACAAGAGGAATTGAGTTGCCTCCAAGTATAAGCAGTCCCCAATCTAGGAATGAAATATTGGCCCAAAATTTGGAATCCAGCATGCATTTTCTTATAGAAACATTCTATTTGATGCTCAGGTCTCCAGGCCAGTCCACACAAGCCTCTTGAACTTTGAACGTAGCCAAATTATATAGAGCACTAATTAGTACCTGCTTAAGCTCGGTCCTGGGGGCACGGGCAGAGGGGTGGAGAGATGTGCAAGCAGGGAGTTTCCTTTCACTTTTCTGGGCAGGGCGGGTGAGAAGGGGGTGAAGAGCAGGCTCCAGGCAAAAATCTCAAAGAAGGCAAAGCTTGTACTTGCCAGCCTCGTCTCTCCATTTCATCACACATGCTCTCTGGGTCCCCCGTGCTGTCATCCCCTCTTCATATCCCGCCGTCCCAGACCCAGGCTTGCCTGCTCCTCAGAGAACCTTGGACTCCACCATTAGCTACCTCACTCAACAATCAGAACCTGAGTTCCTTCAGGGCAGCTGTCTGGGCCTTCAGAAGGAAGCAGGTTCAGTGAAGTGAAGGAGAGTTGATTAACCCTCAGATACCTTTTCACTTCTAAAGACTTTACTACTCTTTATTACCCTGAAATGAATTCCCCAATTACAAGATGACAGGCAGAGGGCTGGGGTGAGCGAAAACCTTCTGACAATGGAGACGGTAGGAGGGAGGTGTGTGTGTGTTGGGAGGGTTGATTTTTTTTGGGGGGGGGGCGCTGGAGGAAGTAGGCGGCACCGAGTAAGCAAGGCGTTCCTACTGTTCCTGTCCGAATAGCTGCCCGAGGAAACACTGCAGAAGGGCTTTAGCCATCTTCAGTCCTGTGATCCAGATGTTCACCTCTGTTTAAAGGCTCAGCAAAATGAAAAATAAAATAAGAATTTTGGGGTCAAACCTTGCAGGGAGTCCACTCCCATCAGGAAACCAGGAGGAGACAGGGAGCTAATACATGCAAACGATTCACATTTCTTTCCCTTTCTCCTTGCTTCCTACACCTCTTACTCTCAGTTTCCTTATCTGTACAATGGGGAGAAGAATCATCCTCACCTCATAGGGTTGTGGTGACATCTGAATGAGATCATGTAAAGTGCTCATGATGGTGACCGGCATGTAACAAGGGCACAGTAAATTCCGGGGTTTTTAAAGTTAGATGAACCATTTGTTCTTGAACTCTAGTAGTTCAGAGAGAGGGGGAAACAGTCTAGGCTTGGGTTGTTTCAGGAAGAAAGTGGAATCAGAGCCTGGTTTTAAAGGAAATGCCAACCTGGGATTGCTAAAAGGAGGTCCTGGTATAGAAAAGGAGAGGGCATGTCCCCACAGGACTTCAGCCAGGACTTAGTAAGAGCAAGAACCTGATTTTAATGCCAAGGAGGGGAGGAATAAATTTACCCACTAGAAACTGAGAGCTGGGGCTGCTGCATTTAGTTTTAAAATGTCATTACGTGACTACAAGGTATGAAAACGTGGTTGACCACTTTTTCGGTTCTGAAAAATGATCTGGAGGTTGTTGTTGACCATGATGTCAATAAAAGCCACAGTGTGACATGCGACTTGGCCATTTCCAGTGTTCATTTACTTATAGGCTATAGTAATAGGTAGGCTTCCTTCTTTCATCAGCTCTTTATGGAACACCTGCAGAGGGCCAGGTGCTATGCTTGGTTCGGGGGTTTCAACAGTGAACAAGAGAAACCTGGCATTTGCACACACTGAGATTAAGGTCTACCTGAGAACACGTAATTCCAGGTGTGATGGGTGGGATGAAAGAATCAGTCCAACGTGCTACGAGAATGTAGATCATGGGGGCTTGTCTTTATCATGGAGGAGCAAAGAAAATCTCCCTGAGGAAATGATATTAAAGGACAGGCTTAAAGAAGACTTAGGAGTTGGAGTTCCACACAGTATTTTGTTTGCAAACAAGGTTTCACTGCTTTAAAAGAATTTAAATAAGCATTGAACTAAAGCACTGATTCTTCGCGGGGTAGCCACTGGAAGTCCTCCCCTATAAAGAAATTCCACCAAGGAAAGTAGATAGCAGAGCCCTAAAGGGATGGAACACAAGAGACGGAAATTTTTAAAAAATTTTTATTTATTTATTTTTATTGAAGTATAGTTGATTTACAATGTTGTGTTAGTTTTACATGTAATGCTGACTTTTCAGGTAATCCTTCAGATTCACATCTATTCCCTTCATCAAGACAGGGAAATTTTGATGAAGGGAATAGATGTGAATCTGAAGGATTAGCTGCGAAGTCAGCATTAAGTATGGCTCTCCAGCGGGGAGAAGGGAACTGCTTAGATGCTGGAATGGGGGAAGTGACATACCAAAGTGAGAAGTATTTTATCACTGACATTGTTTAGAATTGCTGGAGCATGGTGATAATAAGTCTAATCTTTAGTCGATTCTATTATTGTTTTCAAATTCTCCAGAGACAAAACACCCACTTACTGACTGCACCCTGTGGACCACTCCCACTCCTACCCCCTCACCCCCCGCCCTCATATGCCACTAGGTGGCAGTCAGACAGAGGTTGGAGAGAGGCAGACACAAAGTTTTCAACCCAGTTCTCAGGAACCTTTTACTCCGCAATTCTAAGAAAATAAGTTCTCAGGAGTACCTCTTGGGATACAGCCTCTTCTCAAGCAACTAAAGTCATTGTACACTTGCCTTGTTAGCACCAAGGAAAGTAGCCATTTATGGCCCTGAGGTCATGTCAGGCAGAAAGGAGAACTGAGGCAATCAGTTGGTTGTCAGGCAACCCAAAACCCCCTTCTGCAGGAACTGGCCAACTGTTTCCTCAAATGTCTCTTTTGCTTTGGCTAGTGGAGACCCAGTCTGAGTATGATTACTCTCCTGGATCTGAAACAAAGACACAATCACATGGGGTGGGATTGGAAAGGACCAGATATTAACCCCAAGCCGCAGGCAGGGGCATGCCTGGAGCAAGACAACAGGCTTGAGGAGGCTCTAATGCAATGCAAAGGGGAAGGAGAAGGATGTTTGGTTGAGAGGAAAAGGTCAGTGTGCATTTGAAGTCAGAGCTGTGCCCTATGGGATGCCCTGAAGTTTTGGAAACTGAGGACAAGCTCCAAGAATATTGAGACAGTCTGGCAATGTTGAAGAGGGAACCCCTCCAGAAAAACACGAGACAATTCAAGCTCATTAAACGGCTTTGGAGAGAAAGTGGGACTCTGCGTTGGATGGGATGGGAAAGGTTTGTAAGCAAGTATAGGGGAAGGAGATTCTGGGAAAGAAAAGGGAAAGGAGAAGTTCAAAAGAAGTCTCAAGTAGTCTGCTAAGGTTTGGGGGTAGACACTACTATCTCCTGGCACTCCCAACAAACTAAGTGGGCAGATTTGGTCTTGGTCACGTATTTGGCAGCTCCCTCCTCCCTTTTAGCTTCCACCCTTGGTGCTCAGCATCCTTTAGTGTCTTCCAACACTGGAAGAAGCTGGAGAACATTTGGGGTTTGGCTTTTTAGAGTGGTACCAGCCAAACAATAATCCATCAAAGTTTGACTGCTGTCATAAATACAAAAAGAATCAATTTCCCCAAGCACACATGGTACCCCGAAGGCTGACCTTTTTGGCCCACTAGACCTGCCTGAGGTGTTTTCTGATCCCCACTCTGATTTTATGGTGGAGTTGTTCAGTTGCCTACCCTGAAGCAATCCAATGAATTCAGACTACCATACTAATGACCGCTGATAAGTTGATGTCCTACTAAGTGAAAACTTTGTATCCTATGAAGTAGGTTCATTATTTAACTCAGCGATTCCTCAACTCTTTTGAATCTACATGACTTCTTTTGTGGCTCCAAACTCTCTGATTATCTCTTGATGGTGGTTGTACTTTCATATCTGCTGATTGAGAAACTATACAAGGAAAAGTTACTAGGAATTCAGCTACATGTCTGGAAGGTTCTGTGCTTTATTAATCACAACAGCATCCATGTACGTTTTATAAATAAGTAGTAAATATACGTGTAAGACATATTTATCCAAAATAAAGACAATGCCTCATCCACAGGTAGATTTTCAGGTCCCTCATGATAACTCCCTGGTTCACTGAAGGATTGTGGCCTCAGAAGAACCACTGTCTGAACCAGAAGAAATGATTGAAACAGGAAGTTTAATCTCTTTAAAAGTTTCATACCAAAGATATTTTTGGGCCAGTAAGGTAGGGTGGAGCTTCTCCCATCTACCTCACAGGTGTATTTTCCATAGGAGGTCTGGGTAGGGCTAGTTAATAGCTGACAAAAGAAAAAAAGTTTAAATGCGTATGTTTCAGGGAGTCACCCTAAATGCTCATTTGGATGACTTCCACGAAGATCAATGCTTGAGGAAGCTGGTGGAACACCCAGGGTTTGACTTTTGGGAGCGAAGATGGCCAAACAATAGGCTGTGAATCAAAGTCTGACTACTGTCACAAATCCAAAAGAACCAAATTCCCCAAACAGAGCTAACAGAAAAGAGACACACAGCTCAGAATATAATAGAAATTTCTTAATTGTACACTTTAAAAGGTGAATTTTATGGTATGTGAATTATGTCTCAATAAAGGTGTTATTTGAAAAAAAATAACCACAAATGTCATCAGGAGTATTGAGGTCAGTACAGTTGCCATATTAAGCTCCCCATATCTGAGCCCCTTATACCTCTAATACCCAGAGCCTATGAATTTAATGTGTCCTCAGCTTCACAGAAAGCTGATTCCTATTGATATCATTTATCTGACTTGGTATATTCTTCCAAGATGATGATTAAAAAACAACAAGTAGTGAAGTGGAATGAAGTGGTCCAAACACCAGCACTGAAATCAGACAGCCTGGGTCCCTGGCCTTGCGGTATGACCTTGGGTAAGTCATTTCATCTCTCTGCATCTCATCTTACTGCTTTATCATATTATTTGCTCCCGTCTCCTAACATTGCTTTGAGAAATAAATGAGTTAATGAACACAAAATGGTTAGAATACTACCTAGCTGATGCAAACTGACCTATGTCGCTTGGTAATGCACAACTATTATTTGGTAAATAATGATAGCTGGCAAAGAAGTTTGAGGCAGAGAAGTCGAGCTATTCCTCTACGCTCTCCATGCCAGATTTTTTTTTTTTTTTTTTTTTTTTTTTTTTGCGGTACATGGACCTCTCACTGCTGTGGCCTCTCCCGTTGCGGAGCACAGGCTCCGGACATGCAGGCTCAGTGGTCATGGCTCACGGGCCCAGCCGCTCCGCGGCATGTGGGATCTTCCCGGACCAGGGCACGAACCCGCGTCCCCTGCATCAGCAGGCGGACCCTCAACCACTGCGCCACCAGGGAAGCCCTCCATGCCAGATTTTAATAAAACAAGGGCTTAGATAAAATTGTGCCTCATACAGACCTTATTTATTAGCACAGTAGGCACAACACATCATGAAACCTGTTCCATAAACCTGATGAAGCCCCAGGTCTCTGTCCTTTTAAGTGCTCTGAGCACATCCTTATGAAAGACACAGCACATATCCTCTAGTTGACACCATGCAGTCAGAAATCCTCCTCACCTAATGGCTGAGCACAGGACGCATTTGAGATTCAGTCATTCATGTCAGCCTACGGAGGTTTTAATAGGGTAAAAGCCTTGGTGGATTCGTATACTCTGTTCGTATAAAGATAGGGAGTGTCTTCAATTTATTATAGCTAATCCACATATATTGAATACCTTTCACTTTACAAAGAAGAGCCCATTTCTAACATTCATCATACTAGAACATTAGTTTCAAGGCTCCCTGTTCTCCATGGCCTGGCCTGCCTCTCTGGTTTTTACACTTTTTTCGGATGGCCCTTTTGACCAGTGAGAAGTGAGACTTTTTTGTAGTGCAGATTTGCATTGCCCGCTTGCTTGGTCGGACAAAAAGGGCCAAAAAGGGCGTATGCGTTTTTTCCTGAATATATCCAGGAAAAATATATATTCAGGAAAATAAAAATATATATTCAGGATATGTATTCAGGAAAATATACGCCCTTTTTGCTCAAATTTTTGAAGCTAGATAGATGAATCTCTATCTGCAAACTGGAGACCCAGGAAAGCTGGTGGTATAATTCAGTCTGAGCTTGAAGGCCTGAGAACCAGGGAGCTGATTATGTATAACTCAGTCCAAGGGCCAGAGAAGATGAGATGAAATGACCCAGCTCAAGCAGTGAGGCAAGAAAAAAGGGGCAAATTCCTCCTTCCTTCACCTTTTGTTTCATTCAGACCTTCTCCACATCGAATGATGCCCATTTACATTGGGAAGGGCAGTTTACTGAGTCCACTGATTCAGACACTAACCACATGTGGAAACACCCTCACAGACACACCCAGAAATAATGTTTAATCTGACCACCGATGGCCAGCCAAGCTAATGCATAACATTAACCTTTAATCACAAGTCTACCTTTTGTCAACTTGGTATCCATATGCATCTCCTTTAACCATACTTAATCTCCAAACAAAGACATTAACAAAGTCATAATTCTGCCTAACATGAAACAACCATCCTGCACACAACTGAAGATACACTAATTCCTTCCCCAGAAGAGGAGGTAAAGTCCTTGAATGATGTTAGCTCTTCTCCGTGATATAAGGAGGAAAAATACTCATGACAGTTACAGTCCTCGTTTCTGTAATTAGCCACGGGGTCCTAGCTTATACTTATAACTACCTCCTCCCACTACCCATTCTGTACCTTTGCCTTCAGCAAGCACCTCAGTTGGTCGTGGTTCTTTACATCATGAGGTGACCCAAACCTTCATTCCTGAAGTGTTCAGACCGTTAGTACTGTAGTCGTGCCTGGACTGAGTTGTAGTTTTCCATTGACCTTAATCACAAGGCATGGTTATACTAAGAGACACCCTAAGGGATCTCCTATACTCCAGACATACTCTTCCTTACCTCCGTTGTGGAGTAGTAGTCCAATTTCGCCCTGGTAGTCAGGATCAATCACCTCAGCCAACACCATACCTCTCTTCTTTGCCTGTTGACCCAGAGGCATGAGGAACCCAAAGTGGTAGGGCAGCAGTTTTCATTTTCTGTTCAATGGATTCATTGTTGTGTCTCCTGGTGGAAGCATTTCCCTCTGGAACTAAGTCCTCTAGGCTAGCAGAGCATAAAATTTGGGGAACAGGAAGCAAAAATTTTGCTAGTGGATCACTAGGGGTAATAGTAAACAGCGCCACTCCCATTTCTACCCCCTGATTCCTGAACCTGGGAATCCTAGCGATCAGAAAAATTGCACCATATATTGGATGCTGATTCAGAGCATATACAGCCTTCTGGAGAACCTTGTCACAGCCCTTCAAGATATTGCCACCTAGCTGGCACTGCATCTGCATCGACAAAAGGCCATTCCACTGTTCTATCAAGCCAGCTGCTTCAGGATGGGGGAGGAGGGACATGCTAAGACCAGTGAATTTCATGAGCATGGGCCCATTGCTGTACTTCTTTTGCTGTGAAGTGAGTTCCTGGATCAGAAGCAATGCTGTGTGGCATACCATCATGGTGCATAAGGCATTTCATAAGTCCACGGATGGTAGTCTTGGTGGAAGCATTGCATGCAGGGGAAGCAAATCTGTATCCAGAGTAAGTGTCTATTCCAGTAAAAACAAGATGCTCCCCTTTCCATGATGGAAGTGGTCCAATGTCATCAACTTGCTGCCAGGTAGCTGGCTGATCACCCCAGAGAATGGTGCCATACTGGGGGCTCAGGGTTGATCTCTACTGCTAGCAGATGGGGCACTCAGCTGTGGTCATAACCAGATTGACCTTGGTGTGTAGAAGTCCATGTTGTGGACCCTGGGCATAACCTCCATCCCTGCTACTATGGCCACTTTGTTCATGAGCCCAAATGGCCATGACAAAAGTAGCTGGGGAAAGAGGCTGACTGGTGTCCACAGAACAGGTCATTCTATTTACTTGATTATTAAAATCCTTCACTGTTGAGGTCACTGGTGAGCATTCACATGGGACACAAATATCTTCATGTTTTTGCCCATTCAGAGTGATCTATCTATATACCTCTTCCGCAAATTTCTTTCTTATTAATTTTCTGATCATGTTCCTTCCAAGTCCCTGACTATCCAGCTAAACCATTGACCACAGCCCATTAATTGGTGTATAATCGCTTGTCTGGCCATTTCTCTTTCCAGGCAAAGTGAATAACCAGATGCGCTGCTTGACTGGGTGGATTCCCCTTCACCACTGTCCTTCAGGGAGGTCCCAGAGAGGGACTGTAGTGCCACAGCTGTCCACTTTTGGGTGGTGCTTGCACATCATACAGAACCATCTGTAAACCAAGCCCAAGTCTTCTTTTCCCCATGAGATCAGAGTAGCAGCAGTAGGACCATTGGCATTTGGGCTACTTCTCTGTGTAAATTTACTTGTGCCTTCAGGGCCTGCTTGGACCTGATCATGCATGTATCACTTCTGTGTAAAACGCTGCTGTGCATGCCCAGCTTTATGGCTTGGTGGGTCAGACAACACCCAACTCATGACTGGCATCTCAGGTCACATGGGGACTTGGCGGCTCATGGCTAATCATTCAGTCTCTACTAAGGCCCAGTAGCAGGCCACGAGCTGTTTCTCAAAAGAGGAGCAGTTATCCGCAGGATGGAAAAGCTTTGCTTCAAAATCCTAAGGACCTGCACTGCCATTCACATATAGGGACCTGTCAAAGGCTCCAAAGAGCATCCCTACTTACCAGTGCCCCTTCAAGTACCACTGGAGTTGCTGGATCATATGGTCCAAGTGGTAGAGCGGTGTGCCTAGCACTCTGGACCTGTTGCAGAGCCTTCTCTTGTTCTGGGCCCCTCATTCAAAACTACCAGCTTTTGGGGGCACTCGGCAAGTGGGACAGAGTAATCTACAAATGAGAAATATGTTTCTTTGAAAATCTGCCGAGGACTAGGCATCATATCTCTTTCTTGATTGTAGGAGGGGCCAGATGCCACAACTTATCCTTTACCTTGGAAGGAGTATCTCAAAATGCTCCGTATCACTGGACCCTTAGGGATTTCGCTGAGGTAGAAGGCACTGAATTTTAATCAATTTATTTCCCACCCTCTGACACTCCATTCTCTTCTCTCTTCCTAGGACTGCAGTTACATTTGTGTTAGACCTTTCAGGTATTGCTCTATAGTTCTCTAAAACTCTGTAGAGTTTCTTCAATCTTATTTCTCTCTTCTCTTCAGATTAAATAATTCTTATTATTCTATCTTCAAGTTTACAGATTCTTTCCCCGTCATCTCCATTCTGCTGTTAAGCCCCTCCAGTGAGTTTTTATTTCATATATTGTATTTCTCAATTCTAGAATTTCCTTTTTGTTCTTTAACAAAATGATAATATTAATTTTCTGCTGACATTTTGTAACATTTCATTGATTGCAAGCATATTTTTCTTCACTTCATTAAGCATAGTTATAATAGTTGTTTTATAATCCTTGTCCACTAGTTCCAATATTGTGGTTATCTCTTGGCTGGTTTCCACTGTTGTCTTTTTTTTTTTTTTTGAGATTGGATCACATTTTCCTGTTTCTTCATATGTATGTCAAGCAGTTTTGTATTATAACCTCAAGATTCTGAATGCTAAATTATGGAGGCTCTGAGATTCTGATATATTTCCCTGAAGAGTATGGATACTTTTGTGTTGGCAGTAAATTAACTCAAACTGCCAACTCAGGCTATTTAGCTGGGCTGTTTTGCATCTGTCCTACACATGCATGCTTCAGGAGTAAATCAGAGACTTGGGCATAATTTGATGCTCCTCATCTCTGGCTCTGTCCTTTCTGGAATTTCCCCCTCACTTTCCAATGGTTATGGTTGCCCAGAACTCTGTCCTTCAATTCTTCGTATCAGAAAGGCTGCTGGCCTTCTATTAGAGTGTTAACTTACTCACAATTCCACCTTTAGTCCACCCTCAGGTTAAAAGGAGTAAAAAAATGGGAAATATGCTCCCTACCTTCCCTCTTTCCAAGTGCCAAAACATTTTGCTTGCTCTTCAGTGCCTTCCTGTCATTATTTGTTGTATTTTTTCCAGAGCAGGTGATGGCAAACTTTTTCTATAAAGGGCCAGATAATAAATATTTTAAGCTTTGTGGGCCATATAGTCTATCACAACTAATCAGTTCTGCCATTACAGCATGAAAGCAGAAATAGAATATATATAAACCAATGGATGTGGCTGTGTTCCAATAAAACTACATCTACAAAGACAAGTGGTAGACTGTATTTGACCTATGGGCCATAGTTTGCCAAACCCTAGTCTGTAATTTGCAAGAGGGCCAAGTCTAACAGGAGCTTACTTGACCATACCAGTAGTTGAAACTTCTTTATGTAATATTTTCTGTTTTAGTTAATTAATTTTCAGATACTCCATGTTAATTGGTTAAATAGAAAGAAATTCAAATTAATAAAATTTAAAGAAGAAAAAAAAAAACCCAAACTAATGCCGAAAAATCACAAAGGGGGCTGTATCATCTTGTCATACTGAAATGTAAGTTTGAGGTATATGAGTTATAGAGCAATGTGTGATTATTAGGCTAATTTTGGGGGTTGCCTGACTTAGGGTTACAAAGGACAAGAGCCATTGATTCATCCGACAAATGTTTATTGAGCATATACGAGTCAGGCATTGCAGAGCATAATGGTTAAGAGCAGGGGTCTCCAACCGCCGGGCCAAGGACCGGTACCCGTCTGCAGCCTGTTAGGAACCGAGCCGCACAGCAGGAGGTGAGCGGTGGGTGAGCGAGCGAAGCTTCATCTGCCGCTCCCCGTCGCTCCCCATCGCTCGCGTTACCGCCTGAAGTACTCCCCCCACCCCATCTGTGGAAAAATTGTCTTCCATGAAACCGGTCCCTGGTGCCAAAAAGGCTGGGGACTGCTGGTTAAGAGCACTGACTCTGGAACCAGCCTCCCTGGGTTTGAATCCTGGCTCTGTTATTTCTTAGTTTTGTGAGCTTGGGCAAGTTACCCTGCCTCTCTGGGTCTCAGTTTCCTCCGTATGTATAACAATAATAATGCCTGATGGACTTACTATGAGAATTAAATAAATGAATATTTGTAAACTATTGAGAAAATTGCCTGACACATAGTAAAAGTTGTATATGTGCTTGTTAAACAACAGAGACTTAGACCATCTCTGCCCTTATGAAACTTAGAGTCTAGTGAGAGAGACTGCCTTTAATCTTAAAAAAAAAAAAGCAACTGTAAAAACAAGTAAATGTAAAATGTGTGATCAGTGCTACAAAGGAGATTTACATGGAGCTATGAGAGTTTTTATTACAGGGATTTGACCAGAGAAAGCATCTCTGGGGAAGTGATATTTGAGCTGAGGATAAGTAGGAGTAAATTAGGCAAAAAAAATCTATGTTTTTGGAAGAAGCATGATGAGTGACTCTGTACTTCCTGTCTTGCTAACTAAGCACACTGTTGAATGAGGGCATAACCCATGCCTCAAACTTCTGTATTCTCCATCATGCCCAGTAAGCATGATCGGTGTCCTGGACAAGTCTGATGTTATGTGTGACAAGAAAGAGCTGCCATTCTGGAGGCTTATTCTCCCTTTTTCCTGCCTGGTTACCCCCAAATCTGGGAAACCAACTGTACGAAGAATGCTTGGGGGTGTCAAAGTCCTCTGTCTAGAAGGCAAGGCCACTGAAGGGAAGCAGCAGTTTGGATGATGAATGTAACGCTCTTCGTTAGCATATTGGCTGCTGTATCATTTCAAAAGCAGTTGCTCCATAGACTCAGCCTTGAGAATCTTAAGAAGCTATGCTGAGCAGAGGACACCCCAGACTGAGGCTATTCGTGCTCCCTTGCGGCATTCAATTCGGAAGCCCACGTCCCTCTGGAGGGGCATTCTTTACAAACCAAGGTCTCTATTTCATCACATGTGGCAAAAAGATTGGAATCATCAGGCACCTGCAACAATTTTATTTCCAGGATTCTTTCTCTTGTCAACCACAGATCAGGAAACAAATGTATGAAAGCGGATATCTTTTTTCTTCATTCCAAGTAGGAGCAGCTGACATCATTTGCAGTGTGGAACCGCTGAAAACCTTGAACAATCCATTTCAGGGCACTTTCTGGGGAACATTTCCATCTGGTGTAGAGATATGTACCAACCCAACCTCAGGACACATCCATTTTTCTTTGTGCTTTGCAGTATTTTAAGAAGTTTCATGCCCAAGCTGCTACTTCCAGAGCCCCATACTACCCCATTCATGCCAAACAAGGAAGACGCCCAGTGTTCCCAGCCAAAGTCTTGAGATCCAATGGGATTTCAATAGCTTGGGTCAAATGCCCACCCCCAAATCAATCACTGCGGCCAGGGGATGGAATGAGTGACTGGCTTATCCTAAGCCATGTGTTCCACCTGGGAATAGCCAGCTGCCTCAGAACTACATGTACTCCCCAAATAGGAATCAGGATTGGTGGGAAGGAACAAAGTAGAAATGCATGATAGGAAGGCAAACAGCAAATGCTTATTCCGTGCAACAATAATGATTGTTTGTGTGAGGTAAGTGTGTTCACTTTAAACTTGTCTAAGTCCCTTCCTACATCAGCAAACTAGTCTTGCGACAGCCCCAGAAGGTAGCTTAGACTGGAAATACTGTTCCCGTATAGCTGAGGAAACGAAAGCTCACACGAGGCAAGTGAATTAGACACCTGACTCTCAGGCTGTAGAAATATGGGTTCTCTAAACACCAAATCAATGTATTGAGTTGTGTTCATTTTATCTTATTTTTAAACCCCATAACCCATTTCCATTCCCCTTTTTCTCCTCATCCCCGTAGCCATTCTAACATGTTTAACATGTCGCTCTTTTGTTTGAATCTATTCTTTCAAACTGTGTATTGTATTGTGTGCATGGATTCTTAATCTACATAAGCGATCCTATGTTATATACCTTATTCTGTTTCTTACATTTTTCATTCATCCCCCTATGGGCTTGTGGGGGGATTTTCCTAGATACATATACTCAGGAGCACAATTGTTGCGTCATAGTAAATGTGATTATTTAATATGACTAAGTTAGCTATATGACAGCCCAAGCCAGTGAGGCCTCTCTTGGCCACCTTTTCTTCGATTTCAATCCCCATGTAGCATTTCATATCCCTCTTTCCTGTTTTAACTTCTCAGCACTTATAACTATCTAATAAATTAAATAATTTATGCATTATTTTATTATCTTATAATAGTGATTATCATAAGATTTTAACAGATTTTTGTCTGTTTTGTTCACTGCTTATATCCTAAGCACTTGATGCATGGATGGTGCTCAGTAAATATTCATTGAGTGAGAGGTGTTTTGCCAGAACAGCTGAACCAACCTACATTACGCAGGACGTAAGGGCTTTTATAACCCCATATCTTCATCAACACGTTATCAGCTTTTTAATGTTTGCCAGTCTGAGAGCTGCTTAGATAAACTCGTATTTCTCTAATTACTGATGAGTTTTAGCATGTCTTCAAAGATTTTATTTTATCTAAGTACTGCCCTTGGAGGTGAGCTCTTTGTTACTAAAGAGGCCAGTCGAGTTCTAATAAAGATTTTCAGACAAATGACCTGTAAGAGCAAGCACAGTCAGGATGTCGAATGTCTAATTTGCAATGAAAACTCTAAAACCCAAAACAACAAGAGTTCAGAACATCAGCTTCAACTCTACCTCCCAAATCATATATCTTCTGGCTGTTAGAAACTCCTTAACAGAGTCTGTTGTGGAAGAAGTCTAAATTCCATATGACACTCGTCACTCAGTGAACATAAAATTGTCTGAATAGCCAAGTTTTCCTCATTAACCCCAGTTAACACACCCAAGGAAGTGTGTGTCCCAGGATTAGCTCATAAATGAAGCTCAAGTTTCAAATGCCATACCCTTACTTTCTAGGCCAGTTCCAGATCCGCTCGACTCACAGTGGAAAGCAGTTTTCCGCTTCAACTCCTCCTCTGATCCAGGCAGCTCGGTGTGCCAAATGGGCAAAGGCTTAGGACCAAGGAGATAAAGCTCTAAACATTCATTCATTCCACCTTTATTGAGAACCTACAGTGTGCCAGGAAGCACTCTAGGCACTGGGGATACAGTTCTTGACATCAGGCAATATACAATTTTGTGGGTAAAAAAACCACATTATATAAACAGTCACATTCAGAGAATGTGATAAGATTTATGCTGGAAGGAAACAAGGAGCTTTGGAGAGCACAACCAAAGGGCACTTGCCCTGGACTGGGAAGGGAGAAACAGAAGCAGATAAGACAGAGAGAAGGCTCCCCAGAGGCATATTGCTTGAACTGAAACTACAAGATCGAGTAGAATCTTCCCAGAAGGATTGGGGGGAGGAGGTCAAAAAGAACAGCATGCATACATTCTAAAAACTTCTAGATATCCCACTCTGACTCAGAGTAAGGGTATGAAGGTGTGGTAGACATTGGTGCTTTTTGCCAAATAATACAGTTGTCTCCTACCCTATTCTCATGAGTACATGGTAAGATAGCACTTCCTAGCCCCCCTTGTGTCCAGGGATGACCAATGAATTGTGAGCAGAAGTGATGCCTATCATTTCCAGGTTGAGCATTTAATTGCCAGAGTAAGAGCCACCAGGCTATCTTCCCTTTACCATGGTGACAGGCAATGCTGCAAGTGGTGGAGGCTCCGTGAGCATTTCTCCCAGAATAAAGATGAGGTGGAGCAGGGTCCCTGATGACCTGCATCAGACAAGTAGGATGAGTGAGAGATAACTTTTGTTATTTTATACACCACTAAGATTTGGGGTTTGTTTGTTATGTGGCATAACCTAGCCTATCCTAATTAATACAGAAGAGAAGAGTAGCGGAAACGAGGAATGAAACTAGACAGGTAAACAACAGCCTCATCTGATGAACTTCTTTATCCTGTAGAATTAGTGGTTTAGTGGTTGTTAACTCTTGCTCTGCAGAATCCTTGGTGCCTCGAGGAAGGTAGGAGACATAAAATATTCAGGGATTTAGGCCTCTGACCTTCACTTCAACAAGATACTTCTGCTTTTATCTATCTATCTATCTATCATCTATCGTCTATCTATCTATTTATTATCTATCAATCTATCTGGGTTTATTTAAATATTTCTTTTTAAAAAAAGCTCCACTGCCAACAATAACAAAAATGAACAAAACGCCCAGATGAATCATGATCAGACTTGACTTGAGAAAGATTGCTCTGGATACTCTTTGGAAAATGAATTGTGAAGAGGCAAGACTGAAGGCAAGGAGCTCATTTAGGATGCTATTGCAGGAGTCCGGATGAGAGAAGATGGTGAATTGGACTAGGGAGATGGCAGTGGGGTGGAGAAAGTGAATATATATTTAAAGATTATTTAATATATATATATATATATTTAAAGAGGCAGAGGAAGATATCAATGATGACTCCAAGGTTTCTGCCTTGGACAGAATAGTGGTACCATTCACTAAGATGGGAAGCACAGGAGGAGAAGCAGGTTGGAGGAGGAGCTGATGAGCTCAGTTTCGAACATGTTGCCACATACCTGTGAGACAGTCAAGGAGGGAGGAGTCTCACGGGAGAGGTCTGGGTTCAGGAAGTCCTGGTTCTACCACTTAGTAGCTATGAGAATTTGGGCAAGTCAAGATGGTTTTATCAAAAGTAAGAGTTTACGGGGCTTCCCTGGTGGCGCAGTGGTTGAGAGTCCGCCTGCCGATGCAGGGAACATGGGTTCGTGCCCCAGTCCGGGAAGATCCCACATGCCGCGGAGCGGCTGGGCCCGTGAGCCATGGCCGCTGAGCCTGCGCGTCCGGAGCCTGTGATCCGCAACGGGAGAGGCCACAACAGTGAGAGGCCCGCGTACCGCAAAAAAAAAAGTAAGAGTTTACGTGAGAAGGTATGATGTAAATTTTAAAATGCCAAATAAATGGTAATAATAAATATTTTCGTGGGGAACAAAATGGATGTAGGGAGGAGGGGAGATCTGTCCGGGGACATTCAGGACTTATTTGGCCTGCAGAGCAACTGCAGAGCTCTGTCTGGTTCACGGTGGCATCACCAGGGACATTCCAATCTCTGGGAAACTTATCCCAACAAAGAAATTATTTCCAGTGGGTTGGTGTCATGGCGATTTAGCTGATTTGGGCCAGGGGTGGGGGATTTGGAGGAAGGCTGCTTAATCCTGGGCAGTGGGAAATTGGGATGAGGCCAGTGTAAATGTGGCAGGCTGGGAAACATTTCTGTAGACAGAAAGCATTTTTAAATTTGTTTTTTATTGTGGTAAAATATATATAACATAAAATTTACCATTTTAAACATTTTAAAATGTACAGTTCAGTGGCATTAAGTACATTCACATTGCTAAGCAACCATCACCAGTAGCCATCTCCAGAATTACTTCATTATCCTAAACTGAAACTCTGTATCTGTTAAACAACTCCTCATTACCCCTCCCCCTAGACCCTGGCACCCACTATTCTACTTTCTGTCTCTATGAATTTGACTATTCTAGGTACCTTATGTAAGTGGAATCATACATTATTTGTTCTTCTCTGTTTGGCTTATTTCACTTAGCATAATGTCTTTAGGGTTCATCCATGTTGTAGCATTATCAGATTTTCATTCCTTTTTCAGGCTATATGAATAATACTCCATCGTATGTATATACTACATTTTGTTTAGCCACTCATCCATTGATGGACATTTAGGTGGCTTCTACCTTTTGGCTATTGTGAATAATGCTACTAAGAACATTAATGTACAAATATCTGTTCGAGCCCTTGCTTTCAATTATTTTAGGCATATGCTTGGAAGTGGAATTGCTGCATCCTATGGTAATTCTATATTTATTTTTTTGAGGAGCCATTATACTATTTTCCACAATGGCTGCACCATTTTACATCCCCACCAGCAAGGCACAATGGTTCCAATCTCTCCACATACTTACCAACACCTGTTTTGTGTTTTTTTTTTCTATTTTTGTTTTTTTTAAAAGAGCCTTTCTAATGGGTGCAAAGTGGAAACTCATGATTTGGTTTCCATTGCTCTAATAATTACGGGTGTTGAGCATCTTTTCATGTGTTCATTGGCCATCGTTATAATTTCTTTAGAGAAATATCTGTTGACGTCCTTTGCCCGTTTTTGAATTGGGTTGTTTGTTTTTTGTTGTTAAGTTGTTGGAGTTCTTTATATATTCTGAATATTAACCCCTTATGAGATATATGATTTGCAAACATTTTCTCTTATTTCATGGGTTGCCCTTTCACTCTGCTCTTTGTAGTAAAAATTTTTTAATTTTGATGAAGTCAAATTCATTTTTTCTTTTGTTGTCTGTGTTTTTGCTATTATATCCAAGAAGACATTACCAAGTCCAATGTCATGAAGCATTTCTCTTATGTTTTCTTCCAACAGTTTTATATTGTTAGCTCTTATGTTAGGTCTTTGATTGATTTTAAGTTAATTTTTGTATATTGTGTAAGGTAAGACTCCATCTTCATTCTTTTGCATGTGACTATCCAGTTTTCCTAGCACCATTGGTTAAAGAGATTGTTCTTTCCCCATTAAATGGTCTTGGCACCCTTGTCAAATATCATTTGACCATAATTACTAGGGTTCATTTCTGGGTTGTCTATTATATGGCATTGGTTTGTATGTTTCTTTTTCTGCCAGTATCACACTAATTTGACTACTGTAGGTTTGTAGCTAACTTTGAAATCAGGAAGTATGAGACATCCAACTTTGTTCTTCTTTTTCAAGATTATTTTGGATATTTGTGGGTCTCTTGAGATTCCATATGAATTTTAGGAATTTTTTCTATTTCCGCAAAAAACGTTTTGGGGATTGCATTGGATCTGTAGATTGCTTTGGGAGAAAGCATTTAAAAAAAACCTTTTTCACAGGTGATTTTATATTGTTAAACCAAGGCTTGTGTTTTATGTGTTTTTTGTAAAAAGCAAACTCTTGAGTAAAGAATTTAGAAGAGGCAAAGATAATGATAATGTACTATGACTTGGTTTCCATCTGCTCTGTGACCCAAAAGATTTTTGAGTTACCTAAAAATGGCCTTAAAAAATCAGGAATTTTGATATTGGATATAGATGTATATGGCTATACCAAGAGACTTCATAGAAACGCTTTATTTATGGTTCATAATTCTTGTTAAATCAATCACCCAATTTAATTGAAACCAAAGGGAATAAAATGACCATATATTTATTGACATGATGAGATGTCAGCATTATCTGATGAAGTCATCTGCAAAGTCTTGAGGACTATCCTGAAGCAATAGTTTAGAAGACTGAGAAAAACTTAGGAACAATGTACTGCCTTCTAAAACCCAACACACCGATTCCAAACTTCCAGAGCCTGGACAAGCTATCTCCTCTTGACCATATTACTTCCTAATGGTACTATAGACATTTATAACACCAACCTAAAGTCAAGTGGAGCCAGAAGGCAGATGATACCCACATCCTACTATCAGCCAAATTTGCACCTTCCCTACTGGACAAGAGGTAGTATCTACAACCTCACGTCTAGAGAATTTCTCCTTACTGTTACCTGTAAGTCCTTACCTGTTCAACTCCTGAATTAGTCCATTGCTAGACAACAAATTACCCCAAAACTTTTTGGCTGTAAGCAACAAGCTTGTTACCTTACAATTTCTGGGGGTTAGGAATCCAAGAGAGAAGCTTATCTGGGTGGTTCTGATTCAGGGTTTCTCCTGAGGCTACAATCAAGATGCTAGTAGGAATTGCAGTCATCTCAAGGTTCAACTGAGGGAGGATCTGCTTTCAAGTTCACTTTGTTATATGATTGTCATCCAACAGTGTTCAGAACTCGGGCTTTTAATTAAGATTTTACACGTAGACCAATGGAACAGAATCAAGAACCCAGAAGTAAATCCATGAATATACTGTCAACTAATATTTGACAAGGGAGTCAAGAATACTCAATGGAGAAAAGACAATCTCTTCTTAATAAGTGGTGTTAGGAAAATTGGATATTCACATGCAAAGGAATGAAAGTAGCCCCTTATCTTACACTACTCACAAAAATTAACTTGAAATGTATTGAAGACTTAAATGTAAGACCTGAAACAATAAAACTCCTAGAAGAAAACGTGGAAGAAAGCTCTCTGATATTGGTCTTGGCAATGATTTTTTGAATATACTGACTAAAACAAAAGCAACAAAAGCAAAAATAAACCAGTGGAACTACATCAAACTAAAAAGCTTCTGCACAGTGAAAGAAATGATCAACAAAATGAAAAGGCAACCCACAGAATGGGAAAAAAATATTTGCAAATCACATATTTGTTAAGGGGTTAATATCCAAAATATATAATGACCACATACAGCTCAATAGCAAAAAAAAAAAAAAAAAAAGGAAAAAAAACCCCCAAAAATCCAATTAAAACTGGGCAAAGAACTTGAATAGACATTTTTCCAAAGAAGATATTCAAATGGCCAACAGGTACATGAAAAGGTGCTCAACATCACTAATCATCAGGGAAATGCAAATCAAAACCACAATGAGATACCATCTCACACCTGTTAGAATGACTATTATCAAAAAGACAAGAGATAAGTGTTGGCAAAGATGTAGAGAAAAAGAAGTCTTGTACACTGTTGGTGGGAAAGTAAATTGGTACCGCCATTATGGAAAAACAGTATGGAGTTTCCTCAAAAATTTAGAAATAGAACTACCATATGATCCAGCAATTCTACTTCTGGGTATATATCAGAAGGAAATAAAATCACTATCTCAAATTGATATCTGCATCCCCATATTCATTGCAGCATTATTTATAATAGACAAGACATGAAAACAACCTATGTGTCCATCAATAGATGAATGGATAAAGAAAATGTTACCTCTCTCTCTCTAACGTATATAGGTATTATATATAAGGTAATATTATTCAGCCATAAAAAGGGGAAATTTTGCCATTTATGACAACATGAATGAAACCTGAGGGAATTATGCTAAGTGAAGTAAGTCAGACAGAGAAAGACAAGTACTATATGATCTAACTAACTTCTATGTAGAATTTAAAGAAGCTTAACTCATGGAAGCAGAGAACAGATTGATGATTGCCAGAGGTGGCAGGTGGAGGGTAGGGGAAATGAGTGAAGGTGGTCAAAAGGTACAAACTTCTAGTTATAAGACAAATAAGTTCTGGGGATGTAATGTACAGCATGGTGACTATAGTTAACAATAATCTATTATATATTTGAAAATTTCTGAGTGAGTAGATTTTAAATGTTCTCACACAAGAAAAATTATGACTATGTAAGGTCATGAATGTTAACTAAACTTACTGTGGTAATCATTTTGTAATATATACAAATATCAAATCATTATGCTGTACAACCTAAACTTATACAATAGTATATGTCAATTACAGCTCAGTAAAACTGGGGGGTGGTGATAAACGTTAAATTTCATTGGAAAGAAAGACATTCGCATGCTTGGAACTGACCTCATACTTGACTTGTTTAGAGAAGAGTGGACAGCATCGCTGCCAGCTGTATCTAATGGGCTTGAAATTCTTGTTCTTGGAGGGAAACACCATTTTGATTATCAACACAGGGGTAGAGCAGGCTGTACAATCACTTTTGCCAAAACAGGTTTGTTTTTTTTTAAATTTTACTAAATAGCAGAAATTCTTACCCATCCTGCTTGCCTTGGTCTGGAAGCAGAATGGTCAGCATGGTATCTTGATGTTTTCTCTGGGTCTCAGTGTTCAAAGATATTAGTGTCTCCAACGAATCTCCTAGGCAAGTGGTAGCGATGAGCATGGGACTAGAAAATTTCAGCTAGAGAGAGACCAGTGCCTCTAGAGCATCTCCTGAGCAGAGCCTCTATCGTGGGAAATCAATCATTCCTGAAAGGCAAGGCCAGGTCTGAGGTGGAAAAGTGTGAGAGGACACTTCATGCCCATCTGACCTACTCATTCTCTGAGGAGCCCTTTAAAGGAAGGAAATAGTGAAATGGCCCAATTGCCACAGCGTAATTTTGCAGGCTGATAAGAGGAACAAAGAGACCACTGTTGGTGGGGTTGGCAACCAGCGAGTGGGGTTTTAGAGCTGGATTTGCTCCAGCATCCCAGGGCTGCTGAAAGATTGGATCATTGAGTTTATGGCCTCATAGAGCTATTTTAAGCCTGTTCCATTGCTTGATGCTGGCCTCGACTTCAAGCTGCCACAGATTCTTTTATCCCCCAGGAACTGTGGCTTGGGCTGAACAAAAGAGAGCCTGCTCCTTTGAAGAGAGGAGGACCTGGGGCTGAAAGATGGGGTTGCAGGGGAAAGGGTGTGTTGGACCTAATGAGCTGCCTGAGGTGCTGCTGTCACTGCTTTGCCACCACAGCTGCCCATATGCTGTTCCTGTTCTCAGGCAGCTGACTTGATGGGGCATGCTCACATGGAATCAAAAAGAAAGCAACTGGGACTTCCCTGGTGGTGCAGTGGTTGGGAGTCCACCTTCCAGTGCAGGGGACACGAGTTTGAGCCCTGGTCTGGGAAGACCTCACATGCTGCTGAGTGGCTGAGCCCGTGTACCAAAACTACTGAGCCCGTGAGCCACAACTACTGAGCCCGCATGCCACAACTACTGAGCTCACGTGCCTAGAGCCCATGCTCCACAACAAGAGGCCACCACAATGAGAAGCCCACGCACCGCAACGAAGAGTGGCCCACACTCGCCACAACTGGAGAGGGCCCGTGTGCAGCAGTGAAGACCTAATGCAGACAAAAATAAATAAATAAAATAAATAAATTTATTTAAGAAAAGAAAAAGAAAGCAGCTACCCTGCGTACTCTGAACAAGGCAGAGGGGTACCAAGTAAGAAAACTAAGTCCTAACCTCCCTGCTTGGAGAGAAGGAGAGTAGAGAATAAGGATGATAGGGTCCCTCCAAAGCTAATTAATCTTTCCAGAAGCAAAGCAAAGTGTCACATTTGACCAGAGGTATCTAATACCAAAAGTTCATCATGCCTTAGGCTCAGAGATCTGAAGTCCTGGGTCTTTCTTCTTGGATGCTCACTTTTAGAGGTGTGTAGGATAAGAAACTATCTTGGAAAAACATAGTAATTAATGTTAGCAAAGGTTCTCAGAGATTTTCAAGACCCATGGATCCCTACTAGAAACTAGTTCCCAGTAACTCATTCAACAACAAAAAATTTGCCTACTATATGCCGGGAACTTTCTTAGGCCGATTGAATGTAACCATGAACAAAACAAACATCTCTACCCTCATGGAGTTTAAACCCTAATAGGGGGTGGCAGACCACAAACAAGATAACTTATTAAATAAATACCGTGCCAAATGACGATGAATGAAGAAATGAAAAGCAGAGTTTGGAAAGATGGGAAATACCAGAGTTGGTAGTGGGGGGTTCACCATGTTAGATCAAGGAAGGTCTCATAGAGATGGGAATATTTGAGCAGAGACTTGAAGGAAGTGAGGCAAAGAGTTATGGGAATATCTGTGGGATGATTGTTCCAGGCAGAGGGAAGGTCATGAGCTAAGGCCTGGCGTGGTTGAAGAATAGCAAGGAGGCTAGAACGGTTGAAATGGAGGAGAGGGTGGTTGAAGAGGTAACAGGGGGCCAAATGGTGGACTTTTCTATAAACTAAAGATTGAATTTTATTATGAGCGAGGTGGGAAGCCACTGGAAGGTTTTCAGTAAATGAATATCATAATCGTATTTATGTCTTAAAAAATAATTCTGTGAAAACTATAATGAGGTATCACCTCACACCAGTCAGAATGGCTATCATTAAGAAGTCCACGGGACTTCCCTGGTGGTCCAGTGGTAAAGAATCTGCCGTCCAATGCAGGAGACACAGGTTCGATCCCTGGTCAGGGAACTAAGATCCCGCATGCCGCGGGGCAACTAAGCCCGCGCACCACAACTAGTGAGCTCACACGGCTCAACTAGAGAGCCTGCATGCCGCAAACCACAGAGCCCATGCACTCCGGAGCCTGTGTGCCACGACTAGAGAGAGAAAACCCGCACGCCACAACTAGAGAGAATCCTGCGCGCTGCAGCGAAAGATCCCGCATGCCTCAATGATGATCCCGCGTGCTGCAACCAAGACCCAATGCAGCCACAAATAAATTAAATAAATAATAAAATAAATCTTAAAAAAAAAGAAGTCCACAAACAATAAATGCTGGAGAGGATTTGGAGAAAAGGGAACCCTCCATCACTGTTGGTGGGAATGTAAATTGGTGCAGCCACTGTGGAGAACAGCATGGAAGTTCCTTAAAAAACTAAAAATAGAGTTACCATATGATCCTGCAATCCCACTCCTGGGCATATATCCAGAGGAAGCTCTAATTTGAAAAGATACATGTACCCCAATGTTCATAGCAGCACTATTTACAGTATTCAAGACATGGCATCAACCTAAATGTCCATCAACAGATGAATGAATAAAGATGTGTATACATACAATGGAATATTACTCAGCCATAAAAAAGAAGGAAATAATGTCATTTGCAGCAACATGGATGGACCTAGAGATTATCATACTAAGTGAAATAAGTCAGACAGAGATAGACAAATATCACATGATATCACTTATATGTGGAATCTAAAATATGTTACAAATGAACTTATTTTAAAAACAGAAACAGACTCACAGACAGAGAAAACAAACTTATGGTTACCAAAGGGAAAGGTGCGGGGGATAAATTAGGAGTTTGGGATTAGTAGATACAAACTACTATGTATAAAATAGATAATCAACAAGGTCCTACTGTATAGCACAGGGAACTCTATTCAATATCCTGTAATAACCTATAATGAAAAATCATACGAAAAATAACATATATGTATGTATAACTGAATCACTTTGCTGTACAGCAGAAATTAGCACAACATCATAAATCTACTATACCTCAATAAAAAATAATAATAAAATTCTAGCTGCTACTTGGAGGATAGACTCTAAGGAAGCAAGGGTGGAAGTGGGAAGATCATTAGGGAGAGACTGTAGTGATCCAGGCAGGGGAGTATGGTGAATTGGGCCACTGAAGTAGTGGTAGAAAGATGAGAAGTGGTCAAAATTCTGATACCCTTGCAAAAGTAGAGCTGACTGCATTTGCTGATGGATTGTATGTGGATGATGTAAAGAAAGTTAGAGGTCAAGAATGACCGTAATATTTTTGGCCTAAGAAATTGGCAGGATCAAGTTGCCAGCACTGAGATGGGGAAGACAAGTAGAGGAGCAGATTTGAGAGGTGGGAGGACATCAGAGTTTGATAATTACTGGATTTTCGTTTGCCCAGGTCTGGAGGCACCAGGAGAAAAGGTAGTCACTGGTGGCTGCACTGGATGAGTCACAGAGGAAAATCAGAACGACCTCAGTGCAGTTGCAGATAGAGCTGGTTGGCAGTGATTTGGGGAAATAGACCCAGCCGGTCCTGAGCTACCCTTCTTCTGCCTCTCCCTTCTGCTGCCCGCAACCCAGTGCCTCCGCTGCTCCACTCAGCTGCATCCTGCTTGGTCAGTTTCTCATGTCTAGTCTAGTTGATAAACTTTCTGTAAAGAGCCAGATAATAAATATTTCAGGCTGCGTGGGCCAGTTGGTCTCTGTTGCAGCTACTCAACTCTGCCATTGTAGTGCAAAAACAGTCATGGACAGTAGAGAAATTAATGAGCATAGCTGTTCTCCAGTGAAACTCTTTTCAAAAGTGGACCATGACCTGATTTGGCTCATGAGCTGCAGTTTGTCATCCCCTGAACTCTAGACTTGTGATGAGTTACCCACAGAAACACAGGCCTCACACAGCTATCCAACCTTGTAACACACAACCTAATTTCAAGGTGAAATATTAGAAAGGCATCTCTGGGTAGCTGTTCCTCAATATGGCTGGATATTAATGTTCTAGTGACAGAACCAATGGTCTCGTTGGCATTGTTTTACTCTACAAAGTGAATAATCCAAGTCAGAACTCAATAAAGCTCTTTTCATTTCAAATAAGGGGAAACAAAGACGGCTCGTAAGCATTTTAATTTTTCCTGAAATGACCCTCATTTTTTTAAAAAAAGTGATTGGCCACTGCTCTAGAATTGTCTCTGTCCTCTCCAAGCCAACCAACATGTCTCAGGTCTTATCCCCCTCAGGGCCCTGCCAGGTGACTGTCTAATCCAGTTATATGTTGTTAATGGCTTCCCCCTCCCAGAAAGTTTACAATCCAAAGCCCACTTTTGAGGAAGCAACACCAAATAGCCTGTCCGTTTTTGGGATCAGCACAAATTTGTTGGTACAATTTTCCAGTTCTAAGTACATAGAACAGTTCAGCTCACATGAGTGATCCTTAGAAGTTGGTGGATCTCTGTCAGATGAGCTGTTGCAGTGAGCATATTTGAAAAATGCTTTTTATTTATGAAGATATGAGACATTAAAAAGATGTCGAGAAAAATGTAATGAACTCACCTAGCTTAATAAATAAAATATTATAAACATAGTCAAAGCCCTTTGTATACTCTTCCCTGATCTCATTTTCCTCCCTTTGTTCCCAGAAGTAACCTTTATCTTGAAGATGACTATGTTCTTTCTTTGTACTTTTACTACATATGAATGTATATATATGAACATATTCCTAAACAATATATACTATTGCTTTGCATGTTGATAACCTTTGTATCAATGACATGATACTATGAATTTTTTTCAAGTGGGATCCATAGTTGACACATGTACTTCAAGTTCATTCATTTGTACTACTATATATTCTTCCGTTATAAGAATATACCACACTTTATTTATCCAGTCACTAATCAATGATTTCTTAGGCTGATTCCAATTTTACACTATTTCAAACAATGCTGCAAGGAACATTTTGGTTCAGTCCCCTGGTGCCATATGAGAGAGATTTAATGCTGCTACTTTGCTCAGCTCCTAGACCAACAATGTTCATAGAACTCCACTCTACATAAGAATGGCACACGTAGAAGAACAAAGTCCCCTCCTGGAAGACCCAGTGACCAAAACACTAAAAGGTTGCCGTGTCATTCCATCAAGTATCACATGTGGCAGGAGACTTCCTGATGGTAGAGTCAAACCCAGGCTGTCTCGCAGTGCAAAGGCAGAAGGTAATCAAAAAGCTAGCCAACCCCTGGATTTCCAAGTTGTTCTCCAGGTGTTTCCTGCTGTTGCCCTGTTATAGAGCTGAACAAAAGAGCATCTGATGTTTATGAGTTTCTTCTGAGGAGGACTCAGGCTGTAAGTCAGTGAGAAACTTGCCAGTTTGGACATTAATGTGGACCATTTTGTTTGTTTTTATTTTCTCTCAGAACATTTCCCAAAGATTTTCTGTTTCTCAATGTGTTTACACTTGCCCCGTTTATAGAGCTACTCCTAGAGCCTGTCAATTGTCAGGGTTTAAAGCAGGCAAAAAAAGTCTTGAAGCATCAGTGGATATTATCACTGAAGTCAATTTATAATGGAGATGCTTTCTACTTTTTGGCCTCTATTCATTACATCCTCTATTTCAGAAGTATCTGATGCCACTGTCCTTAAAAACTCAAGGAACCAATGCAACTCTTTTATCTACAGATGACATCCTTGCATTGTGGCTGGTCTGAAAAAAACTACAGTTTAAATTCTTAAGACATCCTTACTTTCTTAGATTAAGTCCTTTACTGCTACCACATACTTTGTGAATTCCTTTTAGACGTGTAGCCTAAAGCCTAGTAGGCATCCCTCAGTTACCCTAACAATTCTCATGCCCCATTCCACACACAAAATCTGTTCCCCTGGTTCTTTTGACACTCCGGTGAAAACTGGTTCTACACTCTGGTTCTTTTTCAGGAAAAGTTTGAATGAAATTTAACATATTAGGCTGTTTCTACGTGGTACTAAATCCAGATGTAAATCAGAGTAATTCAGTATTGTTTTAAAAAATGATCACAAAATCATATGAAAAAACCCACAGCCAAATAGATTGCTTTAGATTGTGGTCAGTATTTCTGTAAGTGTGGTATTTATTGCCAATAGCAAATGCAAAGTGAAAGCTGGTAAACAGACACTTTTTTTTTCAAATTTGTGTATTTATTCTTATATATGTTTGAAAAATACAAATATTATATTAGACTCATTATTTCAGAAATATTATTGCTTACGGTGAGGTCATTTTTTTTAAAGTGGGTCAGTTTGATGATAGATATTAAGGGAATAATGGGACAGGTGGTTTATGGAAATAGCAAAAATAGTGAAGGTGGCATATAAATGAGTGATGCTTGGAAAATGCTGATGTAGGTAAATATTTTTGTTTCCTTCCAAGGATTCTGAAGAAATGGCCCAGGAATTCTAACATCAATCTGAATATCGTTTAAAGATAATTGCAAACAGCTTAAAATTTGTAAGTAAAAAACATCTCACCTGTGAACCACAAAGGTTTATTTCTCACTCATGCTATGTGTCCATCATGGCTTGGTTGACCCTCTGGTCCGTGTTATCTTCACTCCAGGACCTGGGCTAATAGATCAGCCTCTATCAGGAACATTGCAGTTGACATGGAAGAGGGATAAGGGAATGTGGCAAAGCTCACACTGGCTCTTAAAGCCTCTGCCTGAATGTGACAGGTGCCATTTTTACTCAAATTTCATTGGTCAAACCAAGTTGCATGGCCATACCTGAGTTCAACAGGGCAGGTAAGGGCACTAAAACAGAGACGCTTATTGGGCAAACTCTGACTAAAGGAGGACCCAGGAACCTTAGGATCAGAGGGTCCTTATTCTTGGGAAAAATACCACTAATATTGCAGCTTCTGGGTGAAGCCAGGACCTGAGTTATTGTATAGACATGATGCCCCTGAGGACAAATCCTTATGGAGAGATTCCATAGCCATAGTAACAATTTCTGGACCTCTCCTGCTGCATTTCCTCATATCCATCTTTTTCTCTAGAATATTTATAAACTCTTAAGCAGGTGAGTAGAGAAAAATCTGCTCTTAATATAAAATCTACAAAATATTTCAGTTGAGCATACTTGGGCTTTAACCCACTATGTCCTTGTTAACAGCCCCATGAGGGAGCTACTCAGATTAACCTGACTTTATAAATGAGTAAACTAAAATTTACAAAGCTATGATAACTTCTCCATGCTCCAAGATGGCAGACTGTGCCCGTGTCTTTGTATTTCCAACACCTCACACAGTACCTGACACATAATTGATGCTCAGGAAATGAATGAATGAATGAGCAAGCCATTGCTTCTTTTCTTACTACGTGTCAACCATTGTGCCTCACTCCTGTTATACCCTCACCTATCTTATCCCTCACCGCTCAGACTGGGCCACTATCACAGTCTGACCTTCTCCAAGGCTTAGGGTGAGATGGCCGTGGAAGGAGGCGGTTGCTCAGCCAATCAAATTCAAATTCTTTGTTCCCACATTTGCCCTTAAGAGCAAACAAAGTAATGCAATCTTGGAGAAGGCAGCTCTTGGGGGAGATGTTTTCCCACTGTGTGCTTCATATGCTTCCAAACACAGTCTCCACAGACCCCTTTTATTTTTTTCTAATTTGCACTCCCCATCTAAACAAAGCAGTCTAAAACGGGCACCATTCTGCATTAAAACTTTTGGTCTTGACTTCCAGCCATCAGTGGAATTAACCACATTTTGGCCTTGGTGAGTTTGCATTCCTGATTCTCTCTGCCATCTCACTTATAAAGGCAGAGAAGGGAAGAGGGGTGCCAGGGAGAAGGCATCAGCTTGGTGTCTGTGGCATGACCACTCAGGAAATTCCATTCTCTGCAAAATCCACATCTCCTTCCTGTAGGTCCTGTGGCTGGGGCCCACAGCTAGGGACAGAGGCCACACGGCTGTTCTCCCTGTAGCCCCTTCCCCTGCCCTTATCTCTCCCTGTAACCCCTTCCCCTGCCCTTATCAAAGGCAGAAAGGTTCTGATGACCAGATATCCAAGGGGACAGGGACTTTGTCTTCTAGAATCTCTTTCCCTGAAGACTTTTAGGATGAGAGGAAATTTGTTTGCGCTAAATCCTGAACACACAAACTCTTCCTTTATCATTTCAAAAAGGTGGTTTTAGAAAAGTTGAGCCTCAAATCACTGCTATGGCCAGGGACTTCCACTAGGGCAGTGGTTTTCACATATCTCTTAGCTATGAAACTCTTTCTAAAAATTAAACTCAATATGTAAAATAGGCAAAAAGTGTAGCTACCCTGGATGAAGTAGGGAAGGGGACCCAGACCTCTGACAGTTTTGTCTCCCTATATCAGCCTCTAAGGGCTCTCCATGAACCCAGGAAGTTACAGAACACAATTCAAAGGTCACTTGCCCTTGACTATAAACTCCAAGATGGAGGAGTGTGGACCATGTCTGGCTCCGTACCCTTAGCTCTGTGTTCTGAGCCTGGCACATAGTAAGAGCACCATAATCATGTATCGAATGAATAGGTGGTAGCAGTGTTTAGTGGCACTTGCTGTTGGTTAAGTGACTCATCCTCCTGTGACGTGTGTGTGTGCTTGTGTATGTGTGTTGAAGGGAAGAGGGACTAAAAGCTGAGGGTTGGAGTGCGTTGGAGTTGAGATGAGTGAGCAAGACTTTGAGGGTGAGCTTGCAATGGTTGGAGTGCAAAGAGGAGCTGAATGGTGAATGATGAATGGCTCAGCAGGCCGCTAGGTCCTGCCAATTTTCCGGCAAAGCTAGTTGATTTGCTCATTCATATGTTAGACAGTTATTGATCTCATGCCATGTGTCCGGCTAGCTCCTAAGAGACAAAGATGGCTAAAACACAATCCCCGCTCTCAAGGACTAGTGTCCTATCTAATGAAGGAGACAGATAGGAAAACAAATCAGTGCCAATAACTAACGTAATGGCTATAATCATTTTTAAACTATGACACAAATGGATCTTTCATCCCCTGTAAGTCTTGATGCCCTGGGGTTCAGCGAGTCTATAGGTTTCCACTCTTCAGGGAAGAGTGGGTACCAGCTAGAACAGTACTGTAAGTCATTGCTTAGCTTTGGCTGTAAGATTAGATTTGGGGTTTTTTTTTAGTCTATAGATGAGTCGTGTGTTTTTTTTTTTAAACATGTGATCCCAAGTTACGAAAAGTACACAAAAGACAAAGTGCATTTTAACTTTCACACATCTCTCATCAAAAATCAGCACTTACTTTCATCATGACTGTAGGCAACAAACCACAGTAATTTTAGCCACATCTATGACTTTGTCGTCAATAAAAATCACGTTTTCATATCAAATTAATAATGCTGTAGCTATCTCAAAATATTATTTACCCTCATCGTTACTTCAAAATTGTGGTGGTTACTAGACCTGCAATTAGATCTTATCATTAAATGCATTGATAAAGAAGCACAAATATCATTCTATCATGGTTTTCTAGTATTTATAACTATATTTCAATATAATTGGCTTCCTTGGTAATCCTATGTACTTTATTTAATCTATTTAAAATATTTTTCTGAGAAGGGATCCGTAAATACCATCAGACTGCTACAGAAGGCCACCATGTTAGAAAATAGTTAAGAACCCTTGTTAGAAAATAGTCTTAAAAGTGAGGTTTTACAACCTAAATGTCCATCGACAGAGGAGTGGATAAAGAAGATGTGGTACATATATACGATGGAATATTACTCAGCCATAAAAAAGAATGAAATAATGCCATTTGCAGCAACATGGATGGACCTAGAGATGATCATACTAAGAGAAGTCAGTCAAAGACAAATATCATATGATATTAATTATATGTGGAATCTAAAAAATGATACAAATGAACTTATTTACAGAACAGAAACAGACTTTGAAAACAAACTTAGGTTTACCAAAGGGGAGATGTGGGCGGGAGGGATAAATTAGGAATTTGGGATTAACATATATACACTACTATATATAAAATAGATAATCAGCAAGGGCCTATTATATAGCACAGGGAACTCTACTCAATATTCTGTAATAACCTATATGGGAAAAGAATCTGAAAAAGAGTGGATATATGTATCTGTATCACTGAGTCACTTTGCTGTATACCTGAAACTAACATAATATTGTAAATTATACTCCAATATAAAATTAATAATAAATATTAAAAAGTCATTAAAAATGAGGTTTTATCAAGGAAGAAAAGAATTTTCAAACACCAGAAGCTCCCTTTATATATTCAAAGCAAAGTTTGGGGTTTTACTATAGGCCAAGAGTAAAGAGAACTCAGTCTAGGATATAAAGAAAGTTCCCACCAAGGAGAGGAGCAAGTGGACAGATACCAGAGGAGCCTGGTAGACACCAGCAAAGCAGTGAGGGCTGTTTCTTAACTGGAACAGACTAGGGAGCTATAAAGCCCCCTTGGAGAAGACCTGCATTCACCTTGGTGCTGGAACAGTCTGGCATCTGGGTGATAGGGGAGGGAGGTCTCAAAGTTCATGGGCCTGATGTAACGCTTCTGTTTCTTCACAACCTGCCACAGGCATGCAGAAAATCCAAAATTGAAGGGGTAGAGAGGACCAGTGGGCCACCAGAGGCCTGTGTTTGGAATGAAGAGGATACAAAATCAGGGGGGCTTTGCAACCAGAAACAAACAGCTAGGGTTATAGCTTTCAACAACAGGTGCAACCAATGAAGTCCCTAAAAGACCAGAAGGGACCCACTGCACTTCAGCATCCATTGGCACAGGAGCGGAAGGATTATTCCGGACCAGCCACTCCCTGGCAGAAAATAGTGAGCACCCAGAAGAATGAGCACAGATCCAAGGCTCTATTGTCCCCAACCCCACAGCTCCTAGACTCCTCCCATGTAAGGGGAGGGGAAATGAAGTTAAAACATGCAAGACTCAGCATTTATCCAAAGAGGCAGATTTCTTTCAATTGGCACAATGAATTGTGTGTCTGCACTTCCTCTCCCGCCACCCAGCAGGATGGGAAGTTCCTGGGGGTAGTTTGGTTCAATTCTAGAGAACATTTTTGCACATCTGAGTTGCTTGCTGGGCATACATTCCATAACTGCTGTATGTGTTTGGGCAATATGATATAGAAGTCAGTTCAGAGTCAAGAAGAGGACAAAGGGAGGAGTGTTTGGTTCCATGAGGGTGTGCGTGGTGGGACAGGTGTGTCAGGAAATGCTGTGCTGAGAAGGGAACGCTTGAGCTGTGCCTTGAAAGATGAGTGAGTTTTCCAGAGGCAGTCAGGCACTTCACTTGAAAAATCAACTTTGTTGTTCGGGAAAGTAGCAGTCTGCATGGTATGATTTGAAGGGTACCAGGAAGGACCTCTAATGGCTCCCAAATAGCTCCCAGAATATCACCATTAAACATCAATTCTTTTAGTCTTGAATGTCTTCTGGACCAGTGCTTCTCAAACTTTTCTGGTGCTGTAGGTCTGCAGTGGGGCCTGAGATTCTGTATTTCTAACATGATCCCAGGAGATGCTGGTATTGCTGGTCCATGGACCACACTTTGAGTAGCAAGGCTCTAGAACACCTTAATAAATGTAGCTAAGAATTGCTAACCTTTACCATGTCCTTATTATGTGGCACTGTACAAAGCCCTCCATACACTATCACTGTGTCTGATCCTCATGACAGCCTTATGATGAAACTATTTCCAGTAATCTGAGAATGACTGAAATCCCAAATTCAGAGAGTTTTCAGTAATTTGCCCAAGATCACTGCCATGATGAAACTGGGATCGAATGCAGGTTGCCTTATCCTGGACCCTAACTCTTAGCTATTAGACTCTACTTGCCTCCCAGAAGAAGTAACACCTTAAGGTGACAGTTTTAGTTTTGTTTTTGTGGGTTTTCAAAAAAGAATTTGGACCTTTTAATAGCAGCCAGTATGTACAGTAGATACAAATATCTGTTTAGGGGCTGGGGACCCCAAAGCCCACATGCTCAGCCAGCCTCACTCATTTCCCACAGTGACCCCCAAAGCACTGCCTCAGAACCCTGGGCTCTGCGATAATTAGTTTATAACCCAGTGCTTAGAGATGTTCCAAGTTACCCTTTCTGGAGACATTAGTGGGCAGTTAATTGAGAACAACCTCAGCACCTGGATGGAAGCTAAATCAGGGTGCTGGAAACAGAGAGGGGGCACCAAAAGGAAAGACGGGAGGTTACAAACACAGCTACTGCTGGTACTGTCTTCCCTGAAGCCTGTCTGGGTTTACCTGCCTTCTCTCCCTCTCTCCCCACAATTGCTTGTGACCCTGCTCCCAAGAACAGAAATGGCCTTCTGGTTTGCTCCTACCAAGCTCTCAGTTAAATGCTGCCTGGGTGCCCTGACAACCGGGCCTGTTCCTTCCTGGGGCAGGGTTTCAGAGCATCTACTCCTATGGGTTTTAAAAAAATATTATATATATTTTTTGGTGTTCTGAAATTTTTATTTTTTTTTATTTTTATATTTTTTTGTTTTTTGTGGTATGCGGGCCTCTCGCTGTTGTGGCCTCTCCCAGTGCGGAGCACAGGCTCCGGATGCGCAGGCTCAGCGGCCATGGCTCACGGGCCCAGCCGCTCCGCGGCATGTGGAATCTTCCCGGACCGGGGCACGAACCTGCATCCCCTGCATCGGCAGGCGGACTCTCAGCCACTGTGCCACCAGGGAAGCCCTGAAATTTTTATTTTTAAAAATTTTTATTTTATGTTGCAGTCTAGTTGATTAACAATGGGTTAGTTTCAGGTGTACAGCAAAGTGATTCCGTTATACATATACATGTATCTATTCTTTTTCAAATTCTTTTCCCATTTAGGTTATTACAGAGCATTGAGCAGAGTTCCCTGTGCTATACAGTAGGTCCATGTTGGTTATCTGTTTTAAATATAGCAGTGTGTACATGTCAATCCCAATGGTTCTAAGACTGTTCTGTGGGACTAGCAGCTCCTCCAGACCTTTCAGTTACCCTACAGGGTGGGTGGGGTGAGGGTATAGAAGAAGAGTAGAGGAGGTTAGCAGGGACCCGTGACTTACTTACCCATCACAGAAGCAGAGAGCCTGAGAGCCTAAGGAACTGAGAGCTCCAACTGCTGGTTATTGTTCCTGATACAGGCCATACTGATGGGCATCACAGTCCTCCTCTGTGAACTGTGGCCTGACTAATGCTAGGACTCTGATATGGGCTGTTGAATGCTTCCCACTGCTTGCCTGAACCTGGTCATCTCTTATTCTGTAGTCAGGGGAAACTTTCTGCCCCGAGTCTGAACAAATTCTGGAAGTAGATGCTAAATAACTGTTTAAGAGTGAAGTAAGTCAGAAAGAAAAAGACAAATACCGTATGCTAACACATATATATGGAATTTAAGGGAAAAAAATGTCATGAAGAACCTAGGGGTAAGACAGGAATAAAGACGCAGACCTACTGGAGAATGGACTTGAGGATATGGGGAGGGGGAAGGGTGAGTTTTGACAGGGCGAGAGAGAGTCATGGACATATACACACTAACAAACGTAGTAAGGTAGATAGCTAGGGGGAAGCAGCCGCAAGGCACAGGGATATTAGCTCGGGGCTTTGGGACAGCCTGGAGAGGTGGGATGGGGAGAGTGGGAGGGAGGGAGACACAAGAGGGAAGACATATGGGAACATATGTATATGTATAGCTGATTCAGTTTGTTATAAAGCAGAAACTAACACACCACTGTAAAGCAATTATACCCCAATAAAGATGTTTAAAAAAAAAATAAGTTTAAAACAGACTTCAACCCTAGGAAGGCCACTGATCCTGCTCCAGTCTCTTCCATTCAGCTATCTGCTCAAATATCACCTCCTCAGAGAAGCCTTCCCTGACCATCCCATCTAGAGGAGTACTCCCATACCCTACTTTCTTTTCTTCATAGCACTTACTATTGCCTGACTTTATATTATTTAATTATTGCCTCTCTCCCCACTAGAATGTAAGTTCCAGCTCACTATCATTACCTGCAGAACCTAGACCATTGCCTAGGATGTAATAGATGCTCAATAAACGTTTGTTCAACGAATGGATAGAAGGATGGATGAATGAATCTAATTCACACTGAACCACAGACTTACTCATGAAATCTATGGAGCTTCCCTTTTCATGGGAAGGCACATAACATGAGCTGGCACATTCCGTGGAACATGATAGTGACTCAATGAACTGAATGAAAGCGAGAGATGGCTATGGGGAGGGAGGCTTGGCTTAGACCAGTGTGAGGACATTGTGGACAAACCCTCCTTCCCCCAACCCCAGGTAGAATATCAAAATCAGAATCTCTTAAAAAGTACTTTTACCCGGCTTCCCTGGTGGCGCAGTGGTTGAGAGTCCGCCTGCCGATGCAGGGGACACGGGTTTGTGCCCCGGTCCGGGAGGATCCCACATGCCGCGGAGCGGCTGGGCCCGTGAGCCATGGCCGCTGAGCCTGCGCGTCCGGAGCCTGTGCTCCGCAACGGGAGAGGCCACAACAGTGAGAGGCCCACATACTGCAAAAAAAAAAAAAAAAAAAAAAAGCACTTTTATCATTACAAATATGCAGTTCAAGTTTAAAAATTATTTACAAATTTTTTTAAAATTACAAAGAGGGGACTTCCCTGGCAGTCCAGTGGTTAAGACTCCGCGATTCCACTGCAGGGGGCGCGGGTTCGATGTCTGGTCAGGGAACTAAAGATCCCACATGACTTGCGGTGTGGCCAAAAAAAAAAAGAAAAAAAATTACAAAGAGAAAATATAAAAAAAGAAGGATTGCTTTCATGATACAAAATACAAAAGAACACGAGTTTTTGTCTCTTGAAAGGTCAGCATGGCCTTATAATGGTTGCGGACAGCACCAGACTGACAGTCCGTAGGGCACCTCTCTTTTGAAAATTCTATGATTCTAAGCCCACGCACATCCCATGGCATGTGATCCGGCTGTACAAGATCTCTTCCCTAAGGAGTGCCTCTCACGGAAGAAAATGCTGCTCAAATTGTTTTCCCCATCGTAAAAAAAAACCCATGGAAATTACCAAACCACAACTGAGCTGCGGTCAAAGCAGTCTCGAATGAGCATTAACAAGAAGAGGGTGCCATGAAACAAAGGCGAATTTTCCCTTTCCTTCCCTCCCCCATGCTGATCACATTCCATTTTTCAAGATGATGGCAGCTATCCAGCGGGCGTTTAATTTATGTAAATCCACAGCAGCTCCTAGGTGGAACTGACACAGCAAGGGGCCGCAGAAGCCAGACCTTGATGTTCTAATTGAGATTCTGTCCCCGGATGGCTGTGGAGAATGTAAAGTACCTCATATGCAACCCGGGCTGCATCTATTAACTGTCCAAACCCGCTGCCGGGTGAGGCAGATCAGCCGTTGCAGGCTTCGACTTTTTAAGATGACTGTTTAAAATTACACAAATACTTGCTCATTGAGAAAAGATGAGTAGAATATAAATAGCCAGGAGGGCATAAAAATGACCAACAACCAGGGATAGCTACTGTTTAATATATCGATATTCCAGACCTTTCTCCAAGCATGTGTATACACATATTTTCCGAAATAAAAAATTATAATGTACTATTTTATGGCCTAATTTTTTTCACTTAGCCTTATGTTGTAAAGATCATTCCTTGTCAAGGCATGAAGGTTTACATTATTAATAGATGGCTTCTGGTTTTCCACTATGTAAACATGGTTGCGGTGAACATAGTTGTAATTGAATATGTAATTATTTATTCAGGATAATTCTCTAAAAGTGAGATTTCAGGGTATTTACATTTTAAGATTTATAATATTACCTCTTCTTGACAACATACAATAATAATATTATTATTACTACTATTATACAAGCAGTTAACACTTAATAGATCTTACTGTATGCCAGAAACTGTTCTAAGCATTTTATATGTATTAACCTATTTAATCCTCCCCATGATTCTATGTGATAGGTGCTATGATGCCCATTTTACAGATGGGGAAACCAAGGTAGAGAGAAGTTAAGTAACTCGATTAAAGTTACATGTGAGGCAAGTGGCAGAGTCCAGAATAGAACTCAGAAGGACAGTAGCCTATAATCCTCACCACCACACAGCCTTTGTCAGTTTGTTAAAGCGAACAATCAACCTTAGGCTTTTTTTTTGGGGGGGGGGCCTCTCACTGTTGTGGCCTCTCCCGCTGCGGAGCACAGGCTCCGGACGCACAGGCTCAGCGGCCATGGCTCACGGGCCCAGCCGCTCCGCGGCATGTGGGATCTTCCCGGACCGGGACACGAACCCGTGTCCCCTGCATCGGCAGGTGGACTCTCAACCACTGCGCCACCAGGGAAGCCCCAACCTTAGGTTTTTAAATTCTAGCCCACAGATGGAGTTATAGGTGTTTCCCAATGTTTTCTAAATTTTTCCTCACCAAGATATCCCTCACCTTTCATTCATCTAAGCAAGTACCTTATCCAAGGAGCCTGCCACTGATTTCTTACCTGGAAAGATAAAATACTAAATGTAAAACTGTTAATTTTTTTAAAGAAAAGTGTAATTGAAAACCATTCTAAAGGATAGCCAGTGCTTCTGCTTTGGCACCAGTGACAACTGCTGGTTGACAGTCCAGTGGAAATGCATTCTTATTTGGACAATGTTCTACTTCTTTACCCAAAAAGGTCCCCGTGTCACGGAGTCTCACCTGAACCTCTCAGCTAATTTTGCATTCACTTTTTACTTGAAAATATTTGCAAACAGGGGTCGATGAGAATTTAGTAGGGTTGAGGTGATTCTGTTTCTTGTAGCTTTTACCCCTAAGCATGGGAACTGCTTATAGGTATTGTTTTCCCTTCCACTTTTACCACTGAAGCTGCATGAACTCCAGCCTTGTTCCAAAGAGCAGAAGGGCTCAGCATGCCTGACCTTGGGTTTTCATCTTAGTTTCACAAATACAAGCCATGTGACCTTGAGTAAGTTACTTAGCCTCTCTTTGACATAGTCACTTCACGTATAAGATGGTGGTGATAAAATAGCATTTTGTGAGGTGAGATGAGAAGATGGGTGTCAAACACTTAGAATGCAAGCTATATTCATTAGAGAAACAATGTTACCTATTTGTCAAATGCACAAATTTTGGAGTCAGACTTCCTATATTCAAATCTTGGCCCTGAAACTTTTTAGTTGTGTGAACTAGGGCAATTTATTTATCTTCTCTGTGCCTCAATTTCCTCATCTGAAATAATAGTACCTACATCATAGGGTTTCTATGAAGATTCAATGAGTTAATTTATGTAAAGTGCTTAGAAAAGTACCTGACACACAGTAAGTGTTGGCTATTAATGTTGTCGTTATTATTAATGTTAATAATATTGTTATTAAAATGCTACATGGCGTACTTTAAAGAGGCTTTTAAAACATCGGAGAGGATGTGGAGAAACAGGAACCTTCATACATTGTTGATGGGAATGTAAAATGGTGCAGCCTCTTCTGAAAAACCATTTGTTAGTTCCTTAATATTTTAAGCATTAAAAATTACCATAGAACTCAGCAATTCCACTCAATATATATTCAGAAGAATTGAAAATGGATGCCTAAACAAAAACTTGTACACAAAGGTTCACAGTAACATCATTCTTAATAGGTGGAAACAACCAAATGTCAGTGAACTGATGAATGGATAGATAAAATGTAGTATACTATTTTATTTGGCCATAAAACAGAATGAAGTACTGATACAGCTAAAAGATGGATAAACCTTGAAAACATTATGCTAAGTAAAAAGAAGCCAGTCACAAAGCATCATATATTACATGATTCCATTTATGTCAAATGTCCAAAATAGGAAAATCCATAGAGACAGAAAGTAGATTAGTGGTTTCCTGAGGCTGGAGCAGAGAGGGAGGGACAGCAGGAGTGGAGAATGACTGCTAATGTTTATGTGGTTTCTTTTTTGAGGTGATGAAAGTGTTCTAAAATTAGATTGTGGTGATGGTTGTGCAATTCTATAAATGTACTAAAAGCCATTGGATCATATACTTAAAATGGGTGAATCTTATGGTATATATACTGTACCTTAATAAAGCTGTTTTTTTCAGAGGCTTATATACCTAAGAAGGATTAAGTTCCCCTCATACCACCTGACATCTATTTTGGTCAAAAGTGATGGAGTCTTTTTGGGGTGCTAATAAGAGGATGATCAGATCAAAATTGGTCCCTCTCCTGACCAGTGTTAACCAGATCTCACCATGGCCCTCCAGGATCTTTGCAATCAAGTCATCTGTTTTGAATCTTTCTGCAGCCATGGAGATGCTCATTGTCCTGTGGTCTACCATATTCAGGATAATTTCATGCTGTAAATGAACCCTGATGGGGTGCAAGGACCTTGTCTTATTCTCCACTGTATTCACAGTGCCTATCTGGCACATAGTAGGTGCTCAATAAATATATGATAAATGAATAAATTGATGGATAGATAGACAGGAAGCATGAGTTGTGGAAAGACTTTGAAACCAAGACTTGGATTCAAATCTCACCTCCACTAATTACTAGATATGCAACATTGAGCACATTGGTTAAATTCTCTCAAACTCAACTTCTTTTAAAATGGGTGAAATAGAACCTCTTTCATAGGCAGTAAGTTTTAACTCAGATGATACATGCTATGTGATAACTCAATAAATGTTAGTTTCCTTCCTTTTTTTTCCCCACCGATTAAAAATGCCCTGGGACATTGGAAAGTTCTATACTACAAATGGCTTTGTGTGAAGTCCTGTTGTAGCAATAAACATGAGCATTGACACTTTCTTAAGCACAAACTTAATGTTATGTGATCTGTCCTCAATCGTGGTAGTTGGCAATGAAATTTGAGCCCATAAAATGCCAGAATTGGGAGGGCTCTTAGTAATAGATCATCTAGTCCAAGCCCTATAACTTCATAGAGAATTCTCAAATGCCACAACATTGGTGACTCTTTTGGAGACTCTGGCTTAATTTTTAAAAGTGGGCAAATAAATAAGTGGCAAGGTGAATGGCAGACATCTGGGGGATAAACAGTGAGAAATTCCAGGAGTGATTCATTGTCCTCACCCCTGAAAAAGTCCCCTATGATATCTGACAGCTTAATCACCCTGTGTATTTATACAGGGTGAGGCAAAGGTCACTGTACAAGAGAGAACTACTGGAGGAACAGGTGTTGATCTTCAATCTTCTAAATATATTAGTCAAAGCAGAATGTCTGGAATGGGAAAAAACAGTCAGCATATCTATATAGGATCCTGCTTACACTTCAGTTCCAAGAACCAATTTTTAGTTTCTTCATTAAACTTTAAACCTTGCTTTCATAAGAAGGAACTATCTGAATTTGGCTCCCTGGTCCAGTGAAATGTGGTATACAACTAAAATAGGCAAATAATATTTTCATTTATTAAGGTCCTGAATCAAAGCCAAACTGTAGCTAATTAAGAAAATAATTGGTTCGTGTAGAAAGTAAACAAAGGAAAATTAACTTGCTAACTTGTTTTCCATATTTGATAACTTCAAGTGTGACAGATATGTCTATTTATATTGTACAGAGAAAGTGCATGTCACAAATTCTGTCTCCTTATTTATACAATGCACAGAAGCATCAAGGGTAATAATGGAAGCCTAAGAGGGAAAGCAACACTGGGAGGCAGTAGAGCCTAGTGGTTAAAAGCACAGGCTTGTTTTCAGTCAAGATCAAAGCCTAGGCTAATGTAGGAAGTAATCCAAGTCCCCAACAATGCACACAGACACACACACACACACACACACAGACACACACACACACACACACACACCACAACTCACACATTCCAGATATGTAGAAGTGCCAGACTTTAAAGTGTAAATGTAGACTTGATCTTGAAAGGAAGAAAAGAAGTATCCAGGTGCAAGAAACAAAGAAAATACCCAAAATGGTGAGTAGGATTTGAAGACTTGAGGCTCAAAGGGATAAGTGAACCAGATATAGTTCTTAGGATCTGGAATTTTAATACTTAAAAGAGACTAAGAGTCAGGGCTGCAAGTTCCATGTAAGGCAAAGAGTTAAAGCTGATATACCTGGGGAAGTGGGAAAGTAGAGAAATGGAAAGTCTGTCTTCTTTGAAAAAAACTAATTGATGGCCTGAGGACAGCAATTATGTGGTCTCTGTCCTAAGTCATAGGTGGAAAAAAAGTCACTCAGAGAAGGCAGACAGTGGAAGCAAGAAGAAATACAATCCTGCAGCCTATGGAACGAAGAGCACATTCACAAAAAGACAGACAAAATGAAAAGGCAGAGGTCTATGTACCAGATGAAGGAACAAGATAAAACCCCAGAAAAACAACTAAATGAAGTGTAGATAGGCAACCTTCCAGAAGAAGAATTCAGAATAATGATAGTGAAGATGATCCAGGACCTTGGAAAAAGAATAGAGGCAAAGTTCGAGAAGATGCAAGAAATGTTTAACAAAGACCTAGAAGAATTAAAGAACAAATAAACAGAGATGAACAATACAATAACTGAAATGAAAACTACACTAGGAGGAATCAATAGCAGAATAACTGAGGCAGAACAGATAAGTGACCTGGAAGACAGAATGGTGGAATTCACTGCTGTGGAACAACATAAAGAAAAAAGAATGAAAAGAAATGAAGACAGCATAAGAGACCTCTGGGACAACATTAAACACACCAACATTCACATCATAGGGGTCCCAGAAGGAGAAGAGAGAGAGAAAGGACCCGAGAAAATATTTGAAGAGATTATAGTTGAAAACTTCCCTAACATGGGAAAGGAAATAGCCACCCAAGTCCAGGAAGCACAGAGAGTCCCATACAGGATAAACCCAAGGAGAAACACACTGAGACACATAGTAATCAAATTGACAAAAATTAAATACAAGGAAAAATTAAGAGCAACAAGGGAAAAATGACAAATAACATACAAGGGAACTCCCATAATGTTAACAGCTGATTTCTCAGCAGAAACTCTGCAAGCCAGAAGGGAGTGGCACGATATATTTAAAGTGATGAAAGGGAAGAACCTACAACCAAGATTACTCTACCTGGCAAGGATCTTATTCAGATTTGATGGAGAAATCAAAAGCTTTACAGTTAAATGAAAGCTAAGTGAATTCAGCACCACAAAACCACCCCTATAACAAATGCTAAAGGAACTTCTCTAAGTGTGAAACAAAAGAGAAGAAAATGACCTACTAAAACAAACCCAAAACAATTAAGAAAATGGTAATAGGAACATACATATCGATAATTACCTTAAATGTAAATGGATTAAATGCTCCAACCGAAAGACACAGGCCCACTGAATGGATACAAAAACAAGACCCATATATAAGCTGTCTACAAGAGACCCACTTCAGACCTAGGGATACATACAGACTGAAAGTGAGGGGATGGAAAAAGATATTCCATGCAAATGGAAATCAAAAGAAAGCTGGAGTAGCAAGACTCATCCCAGATAAAGTAGACTTTAAAATAAAGAATGTTACAAGAGACAAAGAAAGACACTACATAATGATTAAGGGATCAATCCAAGAAGAAAATATAACAATTATAAATGTATATGCACCCAACATAGGAGCACCTGAATACATAAGGCAAACGCTAACAGCTAGAAAAGAGGAAATCGACAGTAACACAATAATAGTGGGGGACTTTAACACCTCACTTACACCAATGGACAGATCATCCTGACAAAAAATTAATAAGGAAACACAAGCTTTAAATGACACAATAGACCGGATAGAATTAATTGATATTTATAGGACATTCCATCCGAAAACAGCAGATTACACTTTCTTCTCAAGTGCACATGGAACATTCTTCAGGATAGATCACATCTTGGGTCACAAATCAAGCCTCAGTGAATGTAAGAAAATTGAAGTCACATCAAGCATCTTTTCTGACCACAGTGCTATGAAATTAGAAATCAAATACAGGGAAAAAAGCTATAAAAAACACAAACACACGTGGAGGCTAAACAATATGTTACTAAATAACCAAGAGATCACTGAAGAAATCAAAGAGGAAATCAAAAAATACCTAGAGACAAATTACAACGAAATCACGACAATCCAAAACCTATGGGATGCAGCAAAAGCAGTTCTAAGAGAGAAGTTTATAGCAATACAATCCTACCTCAAGAAACAAGAAACATCTCAAATAAACAATCTAACCTTACACCTAAAGGAACTAGAGAAAGAAGAACAAACAAAACCCAAAGTCAGTAGAAGGAAAGAAATCATCAAGATCAGAGCAGAAATAAATGAAATAGAAACAAAGAAAACAATAGCAAAGATCAATAAAACTAAAAGCTGCTTCTTTGAGAAGATAAACAAAATTGATAAACCTTGAGGCAGACTCATCAAGAAAAAGAAGAGGACTCAAATCAATTAAATTAGAAATGAAAAAGGAGAAGTTACAATGGACACCAAAGAAATACAAAACATCATAAGAGACTACTAGAAGCAACTCTATGCCAATAAAATGGACAACCTGGAAGAAATGGACAAATTCTTAGAAAGGTAGCCTTCCAAGACTGAACCAGAAAGAAATAGAAAATGTGAACAGACCAATCACAAGTAATGAAATTGAAACTGTGATTAGAAATCTTCCAACAAACAAAAGTCCAGGATCAGATGGCTTCACGGGTGAATTCTATGATGCATTTAGAGAAGAGCTCACACGCATTCTTCTCAAACTCTTCCAAAAAATTACAGGGAAAGGAACACTCCCATACTCATTCTACAAGGCCACCATCACCCTGATACCAAAACTAGACAAAGATACTACAAAAAAAAAAAAAGAAAATTGCAGACCAGTATCACTGATGAATATAGATGCAAAACTACTCAACAAAATACTAGCAAACAGAATCCAACAACACATGAAAAGGATCATACACCATGATCAAGTGAGATTTATCCAAGGGATGCAAGGATTCTTCAATATACGCAAATCAATCAATGTGGTACACCATATTAACAAACTGAAGAATAAAAACCATACTATCATCCCAATAGATGCAGGGAAAGCTTTTGACAAAATTCAACACCCATTTATGATAAAAACTCTCCAGAAACTGGGCATAGAGGGAACATACCTCAACATAATAAAGGCCATATACGACAAACCCACAGCAAACATCACTCTCAATGGTATAAAACTGAAAGCATTTCCTCTAAGATCAGGAACAAGATAAGGATGTTCACTCTCACCACTATTATTCAACATAGTTTTGGAAGTCCTAGCTATGGCAATCAGAGAAGAAAAGTAAATAAAAGGAATCCAAATTGGAAAAGAAGAAGTAAAACCGTCACTGTTTGCAGATGACATGGTACTATACACTGATAACCCTAAAGATGCCACCAGAAAATGACTAGAGCTAATCAATGAACTTGGTAAAGTTGCAGGATACAAGATTAATGCACAGAAATCTCTTGCATTTGTATACACTAACAACAAAAGTTCAGATAGAGAAATTAAGGAAACAATCCCATTCACCACTGCAACAGAAAGAATAAAATAATACCTAGGAATAAACCTACCTAAGGAGGTAAAAGACCTGTATTCAGAAAACTATGACACTGATGAAAGAAATCAAAGCTGACACAAACAGATGGAGTGATATGCCGTATTCTTGGATTGGAAGAATCAATGTTGTGAAAATGACTATACTACCCAAAGCAATCTATAGATTCAATGCAATCTGTATCAAGTTACCAATGACATTTTTTACAGAACTAGAACAAAAAAATCTTAAAATTTGTATGGAGACACAAAAGACCCTGAATAGCCAAAGCAATCTTGAGGGAAAAAAACAGAGCAGAGGAATCCGTCTCCCTGACTTCAGAATATACTACAAAGCTACAGTAATCAAGACAATATGGTACTGGCACAAAAACAGAAATATAGATCAATGGAACAGGATAGAAAGCCCAGAGATAAACCCACGCACCTATGGTCAACTAATCTACGACAAAGGAGGCAAGGATATACAATGGAGAAAACACAACCTCTTCAATAAGTGGTGCTGGGGAAACTGGACAACTACATGTAAAAGAATGAAATTAGAACACTCTCTAACACCATACAAAAAAGTAAACTCAAAATGGATTAAAGACCTAAATGTGAGACTGGACAGTATAAAACTCTTAGAGGAAAACGTAGGAAGAACACTCTTTGACATAAATCACAGCAAGATATTTTTTGACCCACCTCCTAGAGTAATGGAAATAAAAATAAACAAATGGGACCTAATGAAACTTAAAAGCCTTCCCACAGCAAAGGAAACTATAAACAAGACAAAAAGACAACCCTCAGAATGGGAGAAAATATTTGCAAATGAATCAATGGACAAAGGATTAATCTCCAAAATATATAAACAGTTCATGCAGCTCAATATTCAAAATACAAACAACCCAATCCAAAAATGGGCAGAAGACCTAAACAGACATTTCTCCAAAGAAGATGTACGGATTGCCAACAAACACATGAAAGGATGCTCAGCATCACTAATCATTAGAGAAATGCAAATCAAACCTACAATGAGGTATCACCTCAGACCAGTTAGAATGGGCATCATCAGAAAATCTACAAACAACAAATGCTAGTGAGGGTGTGGTGAAAAGGGGACCCTCTTGTACTGTTGGTGGGAATGTAAATTGGTACAGCTACTATGGAGAATGGTATGGAGGTTCCTTAAAAAACTAAAAATAGAACTACCATATGAACCAGCAATCCCCCTACTGGGCATATACCCAGAGAAAACCATAATTCAAAAAGACACATGCACCCCATTGTTCATTGCAGTAGTTTACAATAGCGAGGTCATGGAAGCAACCTAAATGTCCATCAACAGAGGAATGGATAAAGAAGATGTGGTGCATATATACAATGTAATATTACTCAGCCATAAAAAGGAATGAAATTGGGTCATTTGTAGAGACGTGGATAGACCTAGAGACTGTCATACAGAGTGATGTGAATCAGAAAGAGAGAAACAAATATCATGTATTAGTGCATGTATGTGGAATCTAGAAAAACGGTACAGATGAACTGGTTTTCAAGGCAGAAATAGAGACACAGATGTAGAGAACAAATGTATGGACACCAAGGGGGGAAAGCAGAGTGGGGGGGTTTTGTGGGATGAACTGGGAGATTGGGATTGACATATATACACTAATATGTATAAAAGAGATAACTAATAACAACTTGCTGTATAAAAATAAATAAAATAAAATTCAAATTAAAAAAGTTAACCTGAAAAAAAAATCTATGCCCCTAGACAATGTGACATGGAAAGAAACAAAAAATAATAATATATCAAAAATTAAATATATCAGTAGTCACAATAAATGTAAATGGATTAGAAACACCTATTTGAAGGCAAAGACACTCAGATTAAATATTAAAAATTCAGCTATATGCTGTCTATAAGAAACTTACCTAAAATATCATGAATCAGATAACTTAAAGGAAAATGGGGGGATGGAAAATGACAGAAGAGGCAAAATGGAATTTAAAGTGGAAAGCATTAATAAAGACAAAGAGACACATTACAATGATTAATAAACAGACATTCACTTTAAAAAATTCTATGACTTAAAAATATAGCTCCCAATGTATAAAGTGAAAGTTGACAGAGTTAAAATGAGAAATAATCTAATCCATAATCACTGTGAGAGATTTTAACACATTTCATTCAGGAACAGCTAGATAAGTAGACAAATTTACTAGGGACACATAAGGTCTGAATGAAATGAATAAAACAATAAACTTGAGTTAATAAATAGATATGTAAAGAACACTGGCCAATCTGATAAAGCTACATACTGATCTTTAGGGAAAAGCTTTCATTCTTTCCCTATTGTGTGTGATGTTACCTGTGCAATTTTCATAAATGCCCTTCACCAGGTTGAGGAATTTCCTTCCATTCCAAGTTTTCAGTGTTTTTACAATGAATGGCTTTTGGATTTTGTCAAATGCTTTTTCTGCATCAATTAAAATGATCATTTGCAGTTTCCCCCCTTCATTCTATTAATATGGTATATTACACTGATTTTTTTCATATGTTGAACCAATCTTACCTTCCTGGGATAAATTCCACTCATTCATAATGAAAAGTTCTCTTAATAGGATGCTAGAATTGGTTGCATATTTTTGCACCTATATTCAAAAAGGATATTGGTCTATAATTTTTTTCTTGTGATATCTTTATCTGGATTTGATATCAAGTTAATGCTGACCTCATATAATGAGTTATTTAGTGTTCCCTATTCTATTTTTTGGAAGGTTTTGAGAACAATTGGTGTTAATTCTTCTTTAAAAGTTTGACAGAATTCACCAGTGAAGCCATCTGGTTCTAGGCGTTTCTTTTTTTTTTTTTTTTACATCTTTATTGGAGTATAATTGCTTTACACCTAGGCTTTTCTTTTTAAGGAAGTTTTAAGTTATTTATTCAATCCCTCTACCTCAGGGGTCCCCAACCCCTGGGCCACGGACAGGTACTCTTTTGCAGCCTGTTAGGAACTGGGCTGCACAGCAGGTGAGCAGCAGGCAAGTGAGCAAAGCTTCATCTGCGGCTCCCCATCGCTCGCATTACCACCTGAACCATCTCCCCATTGCTCGCATTACTGCCTGAACCCTCGTCCCTGGTGCCAAAAAGGTTGGGGACCGCTGCTCTACCTGTTATGTCTGTGCAGGTTTTCTACTCCTTCTTGTATACATTTTGGTAGTTTTGTGTTTCTAGGAATTTGTCCATTTCCTCTAGTCTATCTCATTTGCTAGTGTTCATTTGTTCATAGTATTCTCTTATAATCATTTTAAAAAATTTTTGTAAGGTCTGTAATTATGTTCCTGGTTTCATTTCTGATATTAGTAATTTAGAGTTTTCTCTTTTTTTTTTTTTTTTTTTTTTTTTGTTGGTACGCGGGCCTCTCACTGCCGTGGCCTCTCCCACCGCGGAGCACAGGCTCCGGACGCGCAGGCTCAGCGGCCATGGCTCACGGGCCCAGCCGCTCTGCGGCATGTGGGATCTTCCCAGACCGGGGCACGAACCCGTGTCCCCTGCATCGGCAGGCGGACTCTCAACCACTGTGCCACCAGGGAAGCCCTCTTTTTTTTCTTAGTCATTCTAGCAACAATTTTGTTGATATTTTCAAAGAACCAACTTTTGGTTTTGCTGTTTATTGTTTTCCTATCCTCTATTTTGTTTACTTTTCTTCTAATCTTTAACATTTCCTTCCTTCACTACTTTTATGATTAGTTCACTCTTTTCCTAGTTCTTTAAGATGTAAAGTTAGGTTATTGATTTGGGATCTTTATTATTCTTTATACTTTTTTAAATATATGCATTTACTGGTGTAAATTTCCCTCTCAACATGGCTTTCACTGCATCATGTTAGTTTTGGTATGTTTTATTTTTGTTTTCATTCATCTTAAGTACTTTCTACTTTCACTTGTAATCTCTTCTTTGACTCCTTGACTGTTTAAAAGTGTGTTGTTAAATTTCCACATATTTGTAAGTTTTTCCAGTTTTTTTTCTGTTTTTGATTTCTAATTTCATTCCACTATGGTCAGAGTAAGTACTTTGAATGATTTCAATCTTTTTGAACTTCTTAAGACTTGTTTTGTGGCCTAATGTATGGTCTCTCCTGAAGAATATTGCATGTGCACTTGAGAAAATGTGTATTCTGCTATTGTTGAGTGGAATGTTTACATATGTTTGTTAGGTCTAGTTGGTGTACATTATAGTGTTTCAAATCTCCTATGGCTTTACTGATCTTCCATCTAGTTCTATCCCATTTCTAAACTAGGGTACTGAAGTCTCCAGTTATTATTGCGGAACTATCCATTTCTCTCTCCAATTTTATTAGATTTTGAGATTTTGTTGTTAGGTATATATATATTTATAATTTTTATATCTTCTGGAAGGATTGACACTATTTTCAATATATAATTACCTCTTTTTGTCTTTAAATCTATTTTGTCTGATATTAGTATAGCCACTACAACACTCTTTTGGTTAGTATTTGTATAAAAGATCTTTTTCCATCTTTTCATTTTCAACCTATTTTTCTCTTGGGATATAAAGTGTCTCTGGTAAATAGTGTATAGTTGGATCATGTTTTTACTCCACTCTACCAACCCGTCTTTTAATTAGAAAGTTTACTCCATTCACATTCAAAGTAATTACTGAAACAGAGAATAACATTGTCTTGGAGGTTTATAGGAACATTGTGACGGGACATAGACCTACACAGACAGCCATAAGAATAAAGGATTCTGGCACCAAGAAGTCTGCAACAACCAACCACACCCCCTTCCCTTTCAGTAGGAAAGAAGCCTGAATTCTAACTCCGGGAAGATAGTTCTTTGGGACACTAGTCCACCATCTTCTCAGTCTGCTGGCTTTCTGGATAAAGTCGCTATTCCTTATTCCCCCCTCCCAAAACAAAACAAAACAAAAATAATTACTGATATGAATGGACTTACTTCTGCTATACTGTTATTTGTTTTCTTTATGTCTTATATCTTTTTTCTTCCTCAGTTTCTCCTTTAATGCCTTCTTTTGTGATTAATTGATTTTTTTCCAGTGTACCTTTTTTATTCCCTTCTCAATTTTTTTCCTGTATATTTTTTAGTTTTTTTCTTAGTGGTTATTGTCAGCATTTCAATTGATATTTTAGCTTTATAACAATCAAGTTTGAATCAATGCCAACTTCGTTTCAATAGTACACAAAAATTCTGCTCCTTTATATCTCAACCCCCCTTTATGTTCTTATTTTTCAAACCACATCTTTATATATTGTGTACCCATTAACATAGATTTCAACAGTTTTCTAATACACTTGCATTGCAAATTCTGTAGGAAAATAAGAGGAGTTATGAACCAAAAATATAATAATATTGGCTTTTATATGTACCTATGTAGCTACTTTGCTATTGCTCTTTATTTCTTCATAGGGTTTCAAGTTACTGTCTAGTGTCCTTTCATGTCAATCTGAAGTGCCCCCTTTAGAATTTCTTGCAGGGCAGGACTATCAGTAAGAAACTCCCTCAGCTTTTGCTTATCTGGGAATGTCTTAATTTCTCCATTTTTGAAGCATTGTTTTTTGCCAGATGTAGAATTCTTTTTTTTTTTTTTTTTTATGCGGTACATGGGCCTCTCACTGTTGTGGCCTCTCCCATTGCAGATCACAGGCTCCGGACACGCAGGCTCAGCAGCCATGGCTCACGGGCCTAGCTGCTCCATGGCACGTGGGATCTTCCTGGACCGGGGCATGAACCTGTGTCCCCTGCATCGGCAGGCAGACTCTCAACAACTGCGCCACCAGGGAAGCCCCATGGAAAATGTTGATGCCTTTTAAGATGCCTATGGAACTTCCCTTTGGATGTTATAAACCAATAGGAACATAGATATGGAAAGATTTGGAAGTTATCAGTATAAAGTATTGGCTAGATATGATGAGAGAGAGAGAGAGTGATCTTGAGTAGCATTTGTGTTTCTTGTTTGTGCAGCTTGGTAGATAATGGTGCCTTCATTGATATAAAGAACATATAGGAGGAGGAGCATAGGGGTAGGAGATCATATGGTCCTTTGGACATGTTGATTTTCAGATACCCATGGGACATCCAAATGAAGATGCTCAGTAGCATTTGAATATATAGATATGATGTTCTAGAAGGAGAATTTGTTGGTGATATAGAGATAGTAGCTGAAGTAAAAGAAATGGGTGAAATTGCTCAGGAATAATGTGTCAAATAAGAATAGGTGCTAGGACAGAGCCATGGTGAATGCCAAAACTTAACAACTAGGCAGAGGTAGAGGTCCAGCAAAAGAGATCAAGGAGGAACTAGAGAGATATCATGAGAACCAGAAGTGTCATAGAAGCCAAAAGAAGAGGATATTTCAAGGGGAGAGAGGTCAACTCTCTGAAGATTGAGAGATCAAGTAATGTAAGAAGACAAGTGCCCGCTGAATATTTATTGAATACCTGATTCTCACTTGCAATTTTCTGGACACAAAGGACTCGAAAAATATCAAACCTGAAAGCTAGAAAAAGCATTGACAGTGCCTTGTTTTCCACCCATCGGGTCACTAATATACCTTCCTCAAGTTCACCAATTACTCTGTGTGCTCCAATACCTTGGTTTCCCTCTTGCCCCTGAGCTTCTCAGACAAGGAAATCACCTGGCTACTTGTTGGAACACTTGTAATCAATTCAAGCAAAGTAAAAATAATCAAAAGCTTAGCCCCTAATGGAACTGACTATATAGGCCTCCCCAGGGTGCAGAGGTTTATGTGCTGTGCCTGGACTATGTTAAGAAAATTAAAACTGGGTTTGTAACAAAAGGGCCAAAGTGTCAAGTCACTAAAAGCAGAAAATTCCACTTGCAACACAGATGTCCACTCTCACACTGGTTTATGATGAGAGAAAGTGAAGATTTATAATATGCTTTCCATAAAGTCGTGACAGCCATTGAGCTGGGACCTCTGGTGCTGCCCAGAGGTTCTACCTCATTATCCAGGGAGAGAGGGCAAAGTGCTTAGTCACAGAACAGGTTTTGTCTTTTAGAGGGCCACCTCTCATGCCTGGACTTTTTCAATATTCATACTAGAATTGAAGCAAGAAGTAAGGTGGCCCTTCAGTCCAAGTTCAAGGAACAGTTGTCGTGTAAAAACTGCACATGACTTGTTTATAGTCACTCTTCCGACATCCTTGGAGGCTATACAAGCTAGTGTAAGCTAGGTTATGCTGCAATAAGAAGCAGTCTCAAAATTCTAGTGACTTATAGTAAACATTTATTTCTTGCCCATATTACATGTCCAAAATAGGTTGGTGGGAGGGCAGTGGGGAGAGATGTATTTTTAAGTAGATCTTAGTTGTCCTTACTCTGGGATACTGGCTAACAGAGAAGGAGCCATGTGGGATGTTGCCAGGTAGCACATCATATAGAAAAGGGAAAGTGACAAAGCAAGCACTGGTTCTTCCAACTTCCACCTGGAAGGGACACATACCACTTCTATTCATATTTCATTGGCCAAGGCAAGTCTTTATGTCAGAGCCTGATTTTAGAAGGGTGGAAAAGCATTATCCTTCTGTAGATAGAGACACTGCAGGGAGGAACACCAAATATGATTGAAATATATATAGTCTACCAGAGAAGACATAAAAAATATGTGTTAAGGGCTTCCCTGGTGGTGCAGTGGTTGAGAGTCCGCCTGCTGATGTGGGGGACGCGGGTTCATGCCCCAGTCTGGGAAGATCCCACATGCCGTGGAGCAGCTGGACCCGTGAGCCATGGCCACTAAGCCTGTGCGTCCAGAGCCTGTGCTCCGCAATGGGAGAGACCACAACAGTGAGAGGCCCGCGTACCACAAAAAAAAAAAAAGTGTTAAACCTTGAATAGATTACATAATAGGTGCTCTCCAAACACAAAGATCTAGGTATTGACCATGAAAATATCCACTGCTAATTATCTGGCTACTGTTTCAGAGCCTACCATTGAAGATTCATCCCATGGAGTTAAAACAACAGACAAAGACTACCAGAAGTCATTGGTTGTCAAAGAGAAAATGCCTGGGGTGGGACAATACACTAAACTATACCAAATTAATATAGTATTCAGATTAGGTGTCCTACAGCATTCAGGTTATTTGTCCTACAGCAGGCTGCTATCATCAGAAGCAGGGAACACAACGCTGAGATATTTTATTTAATACCTAGTATATGCCAGGCACTATGCTAGGCTCTTTCACATACTATATAGCACTTTCTGCCTGTGCCAATTGCAGTTTAAAGATAATGCAGGACTTCCCTGGTGGCACGGTGGTTAAGAAGCCACCTTCCAAGGTAGGGGACACAGGTTCGAGCCCTGGTCTGGGAGGATCCACATGCCGTGGAGCAAATAAGCCCGTATGCCACAACTGCTGAGCTCACGCACCACAACTACTGAAGTCTGTGCACCTAGAGCCTGTGCTCCACAACAAGAGAAGCTACTGCAATGAGAAGCCCATGCACCTCAACGAAGAGCGGTCCCCGCTCGCCGCAACTGGAGAAAGCCCACGCACAGCAACGAAGACCCAGCACAGCCAAAAATGAATAAATAAATAAAGTTAAAAAAAATTAAAGATAATGCAAAAGGTCATGACTTGCCCATGGTCACAAAACTAGTCCAGGAAGTCATAATGAATGCCAAGGGAAAGTCCACCACTTAGGGTGCCACCTGGAGAAAGAAATTAAGTGGGACAGCAGAAGGACACCAGGTACATGGGGTGAGGGAATGGTTTGCACCCCATGAGACAGAAGAAATCTGCTGAAAGAGGAAATCCGAACAACAGGTTTGGCCTACAACACAGTTCTTCCCAGAGCCAACTCTTTCTTAATCTGCACCTGGGATTAGATGGTGTTCTTTTAGATGAGGAGGAGAACCAATCTGATTCCCCAGAGTCATCTCCAAGGACTTGGAGAAATTTCTTCTAGAAGACACCTGCCAGTGAAATCTGACCTGCCAATCAATCAGGCTTCTGCCAATGGCTACTAGTACCCTTGTTTGATTATGGGATTATTGAATTATAAAGTCTGCCAGGATGGATTACATTGGCTGACTTTTAGCTCTGTGTGCTAAATAATGGATAACTCATCAGGAAAATGATATTTAAAAGCCATAATGGATAGTACACATCTTATAGTTTTTAGAGTACAGGTCTTTCAATCTCCTTTGTTAAAATTATTTTATTCTTTTTGATGCAATTGTAAATGGGATTTTCTTCATTTCTCTTTCTGATAGTTCATTATTATTGTACAGAAATGCAACTATTTTACGTATATTAATTTTGTATCCTGAAACTGTATGGAATTCATTCACCAGTTCTAATAATTTTTTGGTAGAGTCTTTGGGGTTCTTATATATAGTATCATGTCATATGCAAATAGTGACAGTTTTACTTCTTCCTTTCCAACTTGGATGCCTTTTATTTCTTTTTCTTGTCTGGTTGCTGTGGCTAGGACTTCTAATACTATGTTGAATAAAAGTGGTGAGGCTAGGTATCCTTGTCTTGTTCCTGATCTTAGAAGAAAAGCTTTCAGCTTTTCACCACTGATTATGATATTAGCTGTGTGTTTGTCACATATGGTCTTTATTAGGTTAAGGTGTGTTCTCTGTATACCCACTTTGTTCAGAGTTTTTATCATAAATGGATGTTGAATTTTGTCAAATGACTTTTCTGCATCTATTGAGCTATTCAAATGATTTTTATCCTTTTGTTAACATGGTGTATCACATTGATTGATTTACAGATGTTAAACCATCCTTGCATCCCTGGAATGAATCCCACTTCATCATGGTGTATAATCCTTCTAATGTATTGTTGAATTTGGTTTGTTAATATTTTGTTGTGGATTTTTGTATCTATGTTAATCAGGGATATTTGCCTGTAATTGTCTCTTTTTTGTGGTGTCTGGTTTTGACATCACAGTAATGCTGGTCTCATAAAACAAATTTGGACGTGTTCCTTCCTCTTTTAATTTTTGGAATAATTTGAGAAGGACAGGTATTAACTCTTCTTTAAATGTTTGGTAGAATTCACCTGTGTCATTCAAAGCCAGTGTTTCCTTATTGATTTTCTGTCTAGATAAGCTACCCATTGATGTAAGTGGAGTATTAAAGTCCCCTACTATTATTGTATTCCTCTTTGTTTCTCCCTTTTATGTCTATTAATATTTGCTTTACATATTTAGGTGGTCTTATGTTGGGTGCATAAATGTTTACAAATGTTATATCCTCTTATTGGATTGACCCCTTTATCATTATGTAATGACCTTCTTTGTTTTTTGTTACAGTCTTCATTTTAAAGTCCATTTTGCCTGTTATGTGTATTGCTACCTCAGCTTTCTTTTCTTTTGCACTTGCATGGAATATCTCTTTCCATCCCTTCACTTTCAGTCTGTGTGTGTCTCTAGATCTGTGGAGAGTCTCTTGTAGGCAGCATATAGATTGGTCTTGTTTATTTATCCATTCCCCACTCTATGTCTTTTGATTGGAGCATTTAGTCCATTTTCATTTAAAGTAGTTATTGATAGGTATGTACTTACTGCCATTTTGTTAACATTTTCTGGTTGTTTTTGTAGCTCTTCTATGTTCCTGTCTTCTTCTCTTGGTTTTTTTCCCTTGTGGTTTGATGGATTCCTTTAGTGTTATGTTTGGATTCCTTTCTCTTTATTTTTGTATATCCATTGGAGGTTTTTGGTTTGTGGTTACCATAAGGTTCATATATATTGACCTCTATATATAGCCATCTATTTAAGCTGGTAGTCACTTAAGTTTGAAGGTATTCTAAATTCGCTACCTTTTTACTCCCCCGCCTCAACTTGTAATTTTTTGACAACATATTTTACATCTTTTTATTTTGTGTATCCCTTAACTACTTATTGTAGTTATAGTTGATCATACTACTTAAGTAGTAGCTTCATACTAGCTTTTAAGTGGCTGATCCACTTTACTATATATTTGTCTTTTTTTCTTTCATATATTTTCTTATTTCTAGTTGTGGCCTTTTCTTTTCCACTTAAAGACCCTTTAACATTTCTTGCAAGGCCAGTTTAGTGGTGATAAATTCCTTTAGTTTTTTCTTACCTGGGAAGCTCTTTATCTCTCCTTCAATACTGAATGATAACCTTAATGGGTAGAGTATTATAGGTTATCAATTTTTTCCCCCTTCAGCCCTTTGTGGATATCTTGCCACTCCCTTCTTGCCTGCAAAGTTTCTGCTGAAAAAAAATCAGCTGATAGCCTTATGGGGTTTTCCTTGTATGTGATCAGTTGTTTTTCTCTTGTTACCTTTAAGATTCTCCTTAACTTTTGCCACTTTAATTATAAGATGTCTTAGTGTGAATCTCTTTGGATTCCTCTTCCTTGAGAATTTGTTTGCTTCCTGGACCTGGATGTCTGTTTCCTTCCCCAGGTTAGGGAAGTTTTCAGCCATTATTTCTTCAAATAAGTTTTCTGCCCCTTTCTCTCTCTTTTCTCCTTCTGGGACCCCTATAATGCAGATGTTAATATGCTTGATGTTGTCCCAGAGGTTGCTTAAACTCTCTTGAATTTTAAAAAATTTCTTTCTTCTTTTTGCTATTCTAATTGGCTGATTTCCCACTATTCTGTCTTCCAGATCACTGATCCATTCTTCTGTATCATCTAATCTGCTGTTGATTCCCTCTAATGTATTTTTTTTCAATTATATTCTTCAGCTCTGATTGGTCTTTCTTATGTTTTCTAAGTCTTTGTTGAAGTTCTCACTGAGTTTTTCTATTCTTCTCCTTAGTTCAATGAGCACCCTTATGACCATTTCTTTGTATACTATCAGGTAAATTACTTGGATATAAATGGATATAAGTATCCATTTCATTAGGGTTCTTTTTCTGGGGTTTTATTTCATTCTTTAATTTGGGACATATTCCTCTGTCTCCTCATTTTATTTGACTTTCAGTTTTTGTTTCTATGAATTAGGTGTAACAACTACCTCTCCTGGTTTTGAAGGAGTGGCCTTCTGTGGAAGTATTTCCTGTGTAGATTGCTTGGCCTTGGTGGCTTTTGCAAGCTGGCTGGAGCTGAAGTGGATTTGGGCCAGGGGAAGTCTGGGGAGCACTACACCTTAGGCCACTTAGGTGGGATGGCTGGAGCTGGAGCAAGCAGGGGCCGGGTTGGGGAGTGGCAGAGAGCCTCCAGTCTTGGTGAGGACTCCAACAGTTCCCTGTCCATTTGGCAGAAGCTCTAGCATTATTAAATGGATTTCTTTCTCATATAATATAGGTACCCTTTAAACTGCTGGGAATTTTTTTGCTGTGTCCCAGGACAGGCAAGTCTGCACTCAGGTCCCTCAGCAATGTTCCTTCTTACTGCAGGTCACTGAGTCAGGAGTGGGGTTCACATGGATACGGGTTCTCTGTTTTTCCTAGTCATTTCTATGTGGTCCTTCTATGTGCAGTAGTTGTTCAATCAGCACTCATGTCTTCTTCAGGAGGAATTGCTCTACATGTAGGTGTAGATTCAATGTGTCCATGGGAAGAGGTGAGCTCAGGGTCTTCCTATGCCACCATCTTGGACCCCTTTCTGCATTTACGTTCTTAAAAGATGCTCTGTCACAAAGACAAAAGAAATAGGAAGCACTAGCTTTTTGAAAAAATTATAGGTTAACTTTTCCCCATCCAAGGACCACAGATATTTCTAAGCCAATGAATTGTATACAGAAGATAGAAAAGGGAGTTTTAGCTATTAAGACAACAAAACATCTTAATGGCTACTATTTTATACATATAACTAATGCATCTTAACTGTCCAGAATATTCTGTAAAGCTTTCCTCAGTCTTAACCTCTTATTACCCCCATACTTTATTGGGCTTTTCAATTTGAAAAACTGCAAATATTAGACAATCACAATAAAGTTGCAATCGGAATGCCAAACAACAACAACAAAAGGCACTGAGCAAAGAATTAGTTTACCTGTTCAGAGTCTACTGCAGTAGTCCAGGCAAGATAGAGATTGGTGATTTGGGTTAGGGTAGAGACAACAGAGATGGAGAGGAAGAGTAGGAAGGGGAGGGACTTGAGATCGATTTTGGAGATGTATTTGTTGTGCACCTAGATATGTTCCTTTTCCTTCTGAGCAACCAAGAAGTTTGATAGCATCTGAGGCTTCAAGGCGAGGGACGTTGGGTTGACTGGGGCAAAGATCCCTTTAAAAGTCTACTTTCTTTCTCTCGACCTATTGAATTTCTAATATATATCTTCTCTGGTTTGAAAGAGGTAAATAATCATTTTGGCTGGATTGCAGGCCTCATGAGGGACTAAAAAGAAGCAGAAACTAGTAGACAGTACTCATGAAGTGCTTCATTGTCTACTAATGTGTCTAATTATTTGCTGTAATTTGGAAATTTTACCTGAGGATAACTGAGAGTTGACTGTACCTGCAATGAATACATTAGCTTAATAAGATAAAGAGCTTCATGTAGCCCTACAATTCTTAGCCATGCAGCCTCTAAAATGCATAGGGGAAAAAGTCTTCCCTTTGCCCTCCTCTTATATCTCACAGGGTGGCTAGGCTTGTGTCAGGCTGACATGAAATCACCCCTTCATTCCCACAATTAGGATCCTAGTGAAAGTGTGCCCATGCAAATGGTTCTCTGGGTGCTGAGCTGGATGCCCAGTTGCTCTGGCACCATTTGTTGAAAAGACTATCCTTCTTCCATTGAATTGCTTTTGCATATTTGTGAACAGTATATTGAGCATAATTGTGTGGGTTGCCTATTCTGTTCCATTGATCTATATTCCACCTATCTATGTATCATACTATACTGTTTTGATTACTATAGCCATATAGAGGCCTTAATGTTGGGTAGAGTAATTCCTTCCACTTTATTCTCTTTTTCAAAATTGTTTTAACTATTCTAGGGCCTTTGCCTTTCCATATAAATTTTAAAATAAGTTTGTCTATGTCTACAAAAAATCTTGGTGGGATTTTGATAAGAATTGTATTAAACTATACACAAATTTGAGAACTGCCATTTTCACTTTGTTATCTTCTGACCCATGAACACAGAGTACCTCTCCATTGATTTAGGTATCCTTTTTTCTTTCATCAGTGTCTTGTAATTTCAGCATACAGATCCTGTACATGTTTTGTTAAATTTATGCCTTAGTAATTCATTTTCTTTGGAATGATTGCAAATAGTTTGTGTTTTTAATTTCATTTTCTGTGTGCTGGTTACTATATAGAAAAGCAATAGATTTGTGGGTGTTTGTTTCCTGCAATCTTGCCAAATTCACTTATTAGTTCTAAGGAGTTTTTTTGTAGATTACTTGGGATTTTTTGCATAGACAGTTCTGTCATCTGTAAATTAAGACAATTTTATTTCTTTCCAATATGTATGCCTTTGATTTCTTTTCCTTGTTTTATTGCAGTAGCTAGAATTTCTATTGTGATGGTGAATAAGAGTGATGAGTGTAGAAATCTTTGCTTTGTCCCCAATCTTAGAGAGAAAACATTCAGTTTTTCACACTATTAAGTATGATGTTAGCTGGAGTTTTGGGGGGTTTGTTTTTTTGTTTTGTAGATGCTCCTTATCAGGTTGAGGCAATTCTCTTTTATTCCTAACTTGCTGAGAGCTTTTACCATGAGTTAGGGTTGGATTTTGTCAAATGCTTTTTCTGCATTGATATGATTATATGATTTTCTTCTTTACTTTGATGACATGATAGATTACATAGATTGATTTTTGAATGTAGTTATTTTATAATTATTATACCTAATAGCTACTGAACACTTACATCTGTTTCTCATTTAATTCTTGCCAAGTCCACATTAAATGTGTATTATTATTATCAGCCTGATTGTACAAATGAAAAAACAAACGCAGAGAGGTTAAGTGACTTGCCTAAAGTCACACAGTCAGTATGGGGCAAATCTGAGAATTGAACCCGGGACTGATTCACACCATTTCTCATGTCTTTTCAGTCTGCTACCCACCCTTCAGGTGCTGACCAGAAACTCCTTAGCATATGAGCTTCTATCATTGTATAAATAAACAGGGGAACTTGACTATAACAAGTAGGATTTTAACAAAGATTAGGATTCTCTCTCTCCTGTCCTTGTACTTGAACAACAGTCTCTTTCCCAGAAGTCATCAAAACCGATTGTTGAATCAGAGCCAAAGCTCTTGGAAATGCCTTGAGAACCATGGAGTGAGTGGAAGTAGCAGAGAGTGTAATGATCAATCCTTATTAGTCTAAGTTCCAAGATCAACATTCTAAGGGTGGCTGTCAGAGCCTCCTGTCCCAGAAGTGATACTGCCCATCAAGCTACCCTTAAAAGGATTCATGTGTGTGTAAAATCCATCTGACATTCTCCTTTAGTGACACACTGGAATCAGGGACTCTCTGGTGACTCAGAAGGGGTTTTCACAGCAGAGTAAGAAAAGCTACTTCATGCAATTGTTTTCCGAAGATGATTAAATTAAACATTTTTCCCTGTTGTTTGGGTTTCTTTTTCACTTTTTTAAATAAACAACCCCAGGATTTTTTTTTTCTCTCTAGTCTTCTTATTACTGTACCACAGAGGAGGAAGATGTTTGACGCAAACACTTTGGGAGCAGAATTTACAGTGTTTATTAGATTTCCCTTTGTTTTATTGGTTAATCCAGATAAACATTTCCCTCCTCTTTTAAAGGAAAAAAGTATCTGGGGCCAACTTTTTCAGATCCTCTCTCTCTCTCCCCGCCCCCCCAAACCCTTGACCCCTACCTCCTGCATCTCATGGTATCTCTTCCTCCACAGGCTCCCCTAACTCAATTCTGGTTTTGTTTTGTTGGGTTTTTAAATTTTTTACTTTCAGATAGAAATTTCAGGGAAAGGCGCATGTTCCAGCTTCTCCAGTTCTTACTTCTCCAAGAATGGCTCCCATGACTATACCTTGTTCTCTCTTGCTCAGTAGACTCAAGTTTTTACTTAGCTCCGTCCCCTCAAACCCTGTGACTACCATCCACAACAAATCCATAGCAGTATGTGGCCATTTCATCCTCAAGGTATCAGAGAAGGGGGTCATTTCTTGGCTTTTTCCTCCAATGAGCCCAAAGACTGAGGCATTTCCTTTATTTGGTTTCTTGGGCTTCCTTGAGCTATCTCCTCAATTTTACCTCTGTATCTGAGGGCCTCTGTCAGTTGAACAAACTCTCACAATATTTCTCTAAAGCAGAATTAAGAAAAATAAATAAATCAGGGTCCCATGTCCAGTTGTCTGTGATCCAAATTCTGTGGAGGTGAAGGGACTCCTTTCTGGAAAAATAATTGGGTCAGACCAGAGCTTCCATTCAGGGAGTAGCTGCCTTCCAGGCACTAATAACCACTTCCCCTATTAGTCATTGAGTCAGACCTTTAGATCCCTTTCTTTCCCAATCACAAAGTCATGACAAGGAAAGTATGGGGGAAGGGGGAAGCATATTGACAGTACTTTTCCTAGGGATGGAAATAACCTGAGTAGGTGTGGCCAAGGGTAGCAGGGGAGAGAGCCTAGGGGTGCAGGGCTCTGGGTCCCTGTAAGGGGTGGGTGAAAACTGAGGCGAAAGACTACTGTGGCTATATCACAAAATTGCTCCAGGCTCACCATAGGCGGGCTATAATCCCAAATCTTGTGCCCTCCTTGGCCAAATACTTCTCTGTGTCATGTCCAAGTGATTCTACAGACCTGTTCAGAAGTACTGGTGTATCCTGCCCATCCTACGTACTGTGGATTCTATTTTTCTCGCAGAGAAGAGGTCCCTAAGGAACGGCAACATGTGGCTGAGCAGACCTTTAGCGGGTAGGACATTCTGCAAGACACAGACACATTTCCCAGTCACCATTAGTCAATGTCTTCTTTATGGCTCCAGAAATGTATCTCCAGGTAACAAAATATGCCTATTGGCTAAACCACAATAGCTAGTCTGGATTGAGATGGACTAGACTAGGCTAGAGCAGAGACAAGGATTATGAGGTATTCATAACACTAGGGTTGGTTCGGCTATCAGCATCTCTTCCATCCCATTCACCTCTATCCCTCCAATTATGGAAATAATGGGGGCAGGAAGTAGCTAAACACACTTGTATCTGGCAAAGAAAAAACTAAAATTGCAGAAATGGAGTGCATGCTTGTGGGAAAGGCAGGGGGCAAGAGAGGGAATAAGACAGGCCATCACATAGAAAGAGACTTGGGGCTTCAGAAACTGTCTCTAGCTAGACAGGAATTGACATCTAGGTTCCAAGAAGTTTGAGGAGAAGATAAATCTGGTGATTAGAGACAGCTGGGTTAAAGACCAATGGCAGAAGAGCCATCCTGATCAGGAGCTCTCTCCTACAGAATGAATTGTCCTTAGGTGAGTTATACCAAAAGATCGCCTTGAACCCCCTGGATACTGCAATTCCAATAATGACCAGCCAATATTTAATAAACTTCTATTATGTGTCCATGCTTGATTGGGGTACTAAGATACTAGATCATGAGGTCACGATCCAGTATAGTAACCCTCTCCCAGTCACTGTGCTCAGTCCTAGGGATTCAGCAGTGAATAAAGCATTATGGCCTCTAGAGACAGCTATGTGTTTACCAAAATCCTTTCCTTCTCCTTCCCATGTACATAACTAGACTATATTTCCCAACCTTCTTTACAGTTAGATGTGGTTTTGTGACAGAGTTTCAGCCAATAGAAAGTGAACAGAAGTGATGCGTGCCATTTAACAGACCTGTCCCATAAAAACCACTTTAGGTGTATGATCTTCTCTCTCCTCTCCCATTAATGGGCTGGATATGGGTTCTCAAGAGGACATTAGAAGCCACATGTTAAAGATGCTAGCACCTCCATCAGCCTGCATCCTGACTGACTTCATAGGAGAGAATACACAACATTAACAGCCAGCCTGCCATCACTACCTGGACTTTAAAGGAGTGAGAAATAATTTCTACTTTGTTATGCCGTTGAGATTAAGATTTGGGGATTTATCTCTTACTGGAGTTTGAACTAAATCAATACCAAAATCAGAGGTCCACAGAGCTTGCAGCCTAGTGGGAATACTGTAGAGGAGTGTCCAAGATTCTATGGAAACATAGAGGAGGGAATGACCACCTTGGTCTAGGGCAATAGCAGAAGACTTCATAGACTGTAACATTTGAGATGAGTCTTGAAGGAGATTTCCCACAGGAGACAGTGAGTCAAGTTGAGGGCAGCATATGCTAAGGCCTCCGCAATGAGAGAACTCAACTTGAGTATGGCTGAAAAGTAGAGGCAATGGGATTGGGGGAGGTCCGTGGGGATTCAAGCACTGATGAGAAATGAAAAAACTGCCAAGCTACTCTGTGTCTATGTGATCCCAAGCATCAGTATATTTGGAAATATATGGAAGTTTGTGTGGGTTAGCATGAGACAGTCTCCTTCATGATGTCAACCCAAGCCAGTTCCCAGACAAGACAGGGGCCAAAAAATGAAGGCTGTGACCTCAATTCTTGCTGCTGGTAAGTCGGGATTCCCTGACTCTTATTCTGCACCCTATCCCTCAACATTCTCACCCCTATCCACTGGAAAAGGAGCCCAATGAGTGGCCTTGTCATCACCACCAACTCCCCTCCCATTCACAGAAATTGCTCTTCTGGGCAATAATCCACAGGCTGTGCTCTGCAGCTGGAGCCTGTGAACACCTTCCAGGAGGCAAGATCCCAGGGGCCAGGAGTCCAAGGAAAAGAGCAACCACCTGCATGTTTTGTTGTATCTGATTAATTTCAAAAAAAAAATGACAATTCTTCATATGTTCTTGGACAGCTCTCCAATATCCTGCAATTAGCCTTAAATGGATACACTCCACACAGAAAGATGGAATGAGGGTGACGCTGATCTGAGGGTGTAGAAAAACAAGTAAAACTATAGACTGAACTGGAAGGGAACTTTGAGATCATCCAGTTCGAATGCTTTGTGCAACAGATGAGAAAACAGGTTCAAGGAGGGGTCATGGTTTGCCCCCATGTCACAGAGTGAGTCCATAGCACAGACAGGACCTCTAGGTCTCAACTCCCAGCTCAGTGTTCTTTCAACTATACTCATCAGACATCTAGACCAGTTGGAAGAAGCATGCTGAAAGTTACTGATGAAGGAAATGGTGGGTGGCTCCAAGGCAGGGAAGCTTAACATCTGGCCAAAATGTTACAGACAAGGGTCAGTCACATGCTTTCCTTGTATGGTCTTTCCACTGGGTTGTGTGTATCTGGAAACAAAATACAGAAGAAAAATTAATTTGAGCCTGTGTCTGGTCCACTTTGTAGAGAAAGGAGACAGTCACCTTTGTGATCTGGTTTGAGGAGTGCTGAAGAGGCTCTCCTGCCTCAGATGATCTTCCCCATCAGCCTGCTATTCCAGGTAAGTATTACCTTTCTTTGAGGTTGCCTTTAAAAGAGCCTTGGAAAAAAAACACTAAAGACTGTTTCCAGCCACTGAAGTCTTAGTATGAACTAGGCATATATTTGATTTACAGAGGTTTTATCAATTCACATTGAGGAAAGCAGTGAATAATGTAAGCCAGGGGCCTGACCAAAGATCATGGGGTGTTTGGATTTCTTTAAAACTCTCCTGTCCATCTAGAGAAAGTACTCCTGCTTTGAAGATTAACTGCAGTAAGAAAATGTCCCAGAGACTTGGAAGGGGCCTAGAAAGCCTGCCTCATACTGCAAGCTCCAGGGAGCTCTGTTGTGTGCATGCTTTAATCCTAATCACAGCCATCCAGAGGTGTCACTGGTCATGCCCTTGAACTTGTCACACAAAGAGTCCTCTCTTCACCTCTTTCTGCACCTGGATTCACAGCAGTCGCTCCTGTTCCTGGTCCCTGGGGTTAGTACAGTGGGGTACAGCTTACAAAACTCTTTCCCTGTACCTTGTAAGACCGGTAGAAGAGATAGTCTTATGCTTCTCATTTTACAAGTGGGAAACCTGTGGCCCAGGCAGATTAAGTGACTTGTCCAAAGTCACAAAAGCAATAGAGGTAATTGTCAAGTCAAACTGGAACCCAAGTGTTCTGTCTCCAAACCCTGTCTTCCTTCTCTACATTGCTATTTCCCAAAGTTTTCTCCACAGAGCATAAGTTCATTGAGAATCACGTTGGCAGAAAGAGGAATTCCATGATCTAATACGTATTTTCTTCTTTTTCTACCCCCCTTGTGGTGATACACTAGGCACATAAACATACTAGAGGCTCTGAGATGTAATCTGTATAACTCAGAGTTTTCAAAAAGTATTTATGAATAAGAAGAGTTCACATTAATTGAGTACTGTTCCAGGCCTTGTGCTAAGTATTTTACATGCAGTAGCTTATTCTATCCACCAAACATTCTTATGACCTCTGTGCTGTGCTTATTCTCATTCTACCAATGGCAAAACCAAGGCCCAGGTGACTTGCCTAAGTTCACGCAGTAGGAACGTGACCAGGAAGGTTCTTAAACCCAGCCATTTGATTCTATGCAACATTTGGCCACAAAAATTTTCTGCCCACAAGCCCTCTTTATATCCCACAGAACTAGTCTCTTGCAGAATCAATTTTGGGAAGGTAGTTCCCCTATTCACCAACTTCTTAACCATAACCTTGCCTCGTTCTCACTGCTTCATCTTTCAACACCCAGAATCACCCAGAAAATGGGTTACTTTCAACCACTGAGCAAAGAACTTACACACTGGAAAATAAGACAGATAGATATTTGGCTACAGGAGGAGAGAGAAAGGTGTAGAGAATATCAGCACTGTGCCAGGAAGGGAACCAGAAAGATGAGACATCACCAACCAAACAGGCCTGTTTCACACTTTTGCTCTACATGCTCAGAGGCAGAATCAGAACAGAATTCTCAGTTGAATCAATCAAACTTGTCTTCTCTCTACCCAGCAGGGCAACTGGAGTGATATAGATCCACTGCAGGCCTGCTGCTGATTGCAATGCCAGGTAAATGGATCACATTGGGTCAGTTCAACTGAAAGCAGCATTTGAAACCACTGGGTGTGCGTGAACACACATGTGTACACACATGGATGTACCATGCCAAAAGAGGCACTGACTAACGAGGTCAATTCAGTCAAACAACCAGTCAATTTAATGGAAAGAAAAAATGTAAGTCAAATTGACTGGTCAGTCAATTCAACCTAGTCACTCAGTCCATAGGAAAGCTCCAATAGACACAGCTCAGTTGTCTCTGAGGATATAGACAGCAATAATGGGGCCCATGACCCAGGAAGAGAGGTAAATTGCAACACAAAGAATTTAGGTTAAATGTCAGGGAAAGTTTTTTGACAATAAAGGGATGTCTAAATAGCTCCTTTGAAAGGAATTCACAAGCAAAAAAAAAAAAGGAAAATGTTCAGTAGAGAAACAAAGCAGGAGAAAATATTTGCAACACGTAGGACAGATTAAGAGTTGACATCCCTCATATTTTTAAAGGCTCTTACAATCTGATATGAAAAAGACAACCCATGCAATAGAAAACAGCAAAGATGATGAACAGGTGAATCATTGCAGAAAATCTCTACTTGCTAACTTAGAATCACAGCAGAGTTTCTCAGAATGCAAATGGCAAAGCCATATACAACAATACAAAATACTCAAACTTACTAGCAGTCAGGGAAATGCACATTAATATAACAAGGAAATACTTTTTACCCTTCAGATTGTAAAAATAAAAAACATATAAGATTGCTAGTATTCAATATTGATGAGCGCCTCCTTACATTGCTGGTGAGAATGTGAATTATTTCAACTTTTTTCTGTTCTGGCAGTAGTTATAAAAATCTTAAATGCACGTACACTTTGATCCAGCATTCTTACTGTGGGGAATATGTTCTGCAGGATTAAAAGCATAAGTATATATGGAATGTAAAGCAGCATTTTATATATATATATACACATATATATAGCACAAAAAAATGGAAACAACATAATATCTATCAATAAGGGGATGGTAGACTAAATTAAGGTACATCCATTTAACAGAATATTCTTCAGATTTTTTAAATCAGTTAGATCTATACTGCTGACTTGGAGGAATTTCCATGACATATTGGTAAGTAAAAATAGGTTATAGAATAATGTATATAACACACTACTATATATAAAATAGATAAACAACAAGGACCTATTGTATAGCACAGGAAACTATACTCAATATTTTGTTATACATATATATAACTGAATCACTGCTATACACCTGACACTAGCACAACATTGTAAATCAACTATAGTCCAATTTTAAAAATTAATTTAAAAAATTAAATTAGGGCTTCCCTGGCGGCGCAGTGGTTGAGAGTCCGCCTGCCGATGCAGGGGACACGGGTTCGTGCCCCGGTCCGGGAAGATCCCACATGCCGCGGAGCGGCTGCGCCCGTGAGCCATGGCCGCTGAGCCTGCGCGTCCGGAGCCTGTGCTCCGCAACGGGAGAGGCCACAACAGTGAGAGGCCCGCGTACTGCAAAAAAAAAAAAAAAAAAATTTAATTTAATGTAATTTAATTAAAAAAAAGAATAATGTATATAGTGTGCTTTCATTTTTGCAAACCAAAAAAGGGGGAAAGCCTATGCATTTACATGTGCCTGTACATATAGAAAAGTATGGAAATATATACATCAAACTGATAACATGTATTTCATTAGGAAGATAGAACTGGAGAAGGAAGAGGGGAAACAACTATTGTTTCCTCATACAATGCTTTACTTTTTGTTACAATGGAATATATTACATTTATGAAGTAGAAAATATTGGCATTTTTATTAATATAATGAAGGAAACATCACCTTTTTTAGTTAGCAAAAATTAACGTGAAAATACTTAAGGCATTTTTGACTTTTAAAATACTTTATCCCAATACTCCAAGGTCTAGTAGGAAACAACAGATGACACTTTCCCATTCCTAGAACCATTCTGTGAAAATCCAAGAGAAAGAATCCTTTCTCCCCACTGATTAGAAGTTCTGTCACAGTGGAAGCTGGGCTCTTGGGAAACTATGCTGTGGAATCAGGGCCAGAGGCCAGCGCTGATGCCCGGCGTGTATGTTCATCACACAGGATGTGTGACTACAACTGAAATATAAAAACCTTGTTTCTTACGTGTCTCGTAGGCCAATCCTAAAGGCATTTCCCCAAAAAAAGTCCAAAATATTTGGGCTCTAGTGGCTGCTTTGGTGTAAGGATGTTTCCCCAAGGTTGTTATTTGGAAGGACAGCACAATCACTTCAAAGTGATTCTCATCTGTTAGTGTAAAATGTTATGGTCTGTTGATATAAAAAACACAACAAAAGGGCAGTCTCATTTTACGGCCCCACCAATTCTGCTAAGTGCAATAACTACCTAACCATGGATATTTGCACCATTTAATTCAACCTTTATGGGAATTGCTCCATTTGTTTCGTGTGACTTATTGCAGAGCTATCCTGTTGTCAATGCACTCTCAGGGTCCTGAGCCCTGCACAGTGAAAGCCGACCTCATTTTGAAAGCCCAAAGGGTTCGGTGGTTACTACTTCTACTACCACCAGTATTGAGAGAGGCTACCATTTTTTTAGAGAGAGAATTATTCTTTAATTACAAAGCATGAATCTCTTACTAGATGATTCTTAAAAAGCTAAAAGAATATTCTTTAATTTTTTATTTGGGGAGAATAATATAAAATTGGAGAGGCTACCATTCTGAGTGCCTGTTCACCATGTGCCAGACATTGTGTCAAGTGACAAAGAAATTGAGTCACCAGGGGGTTAAGTAACTTACCTAAGGCCATGCAGCTAGTATAATTTGGAGCTAGAGAATGAAACCAGTCTGATTCAAAAGCCTTTGCTCTCATCCTCTTTGTTATATGCCTTAAAGGGCCACAATGATTCCCCAGCTTCAGCTTTTAGTCCTATTCAGTCATTCATTCATAGAATAATTCTACCAAATTTACTGAGCATCTACCATGTGTAAGCCATTGTGCTGGGGATACAGAGAAAAGTGAGATACCATTCTACTCATGACAAACTTATATTCTGGCACAGGATATAAGTAAGCGACCATAAGTAAGTAATGTAGTATGACAATGTAATATACACCAGGAGCCAGGAGTGCTTGGGAGCATGTATGAGGAGCCCCCTGTCCTGCCTGGGGAAGACAACTGTTTTAGGTCCAGAGAAGGCTTGATTGGAAAGAGACCATCTCAACATGTATAAAGGTCAAGTCATGGATCCTGACTTTTCTTTAGTATTTTTGTTAGGATCTGAAAAGTATAAGATATAAGAAAGCACCTAAAAAGGAAAAGGTGGAAAGAGCCATGTGAAAAGAAAACAATCTTCCCATTAAAAAAACTGAGAGACATTGAAGTACCTGAAATTAGTAATGATGTGGCTATTCATTAGGTACTTTCACTAACACAATGAGAAATAAAAGCAAAGCACTTGATGAACTGCAAGCAGAGCAAAGCTATCAGAGCATGAAAGTTGTTTGAACTGCTTGAAATACACAAACAGGTAACTGTGGGTCAGCTTTCTGATGTCTGATGTGTGTGAGAAACATTCTCTATCAGGGTAAGTACTGTCTGGGGTAGATTATTTGAAGTTTATTGTGAGAACGAGAACTAAGTGTATAGCAGAATTTATTTTTTTAATTACTTTATATTATCTTTTCTCAAAAAGACAATATTTAGAGATAATAATTGTTGCTGTTATTTTAATAAGAGGTTTTCTTTCATAAGGTAAAAAGGTAGTGGGTTATGTTAATCTAGCTGCTCTTAGTTTCACGTTAGAAGATGACCATGGAGTGGGCACACAAGGCCCAAATGTTCACCTAAGCCATAAAACCTTGTCATTACCATGGATCTAAGCAGACAGAGGGGTCAATTTTGCTCAGGAGGTTAATGAGTGCTGTGGAGGAGAGCAAGGGTGTGAGTGTGGGTTCATTAGATTGAGCCAGGTATAGGAGAAGAAAAAGGAGCCAGCTACACCCTGCCAGCAACAAGTCAGTGAATACCAACTTTGTGGAGAATGGTGTGCCATCAACTTCTAGACTAAGTCATGCCGAGAACAAGTGATGACTTGGAATCCATGGCTCATATGGAAAACTTTCTGCTCATCTGTTGCTTCAGGAGATCTTCTCTCTAGGATCTCAGTAACTTGGTTGGACTTGCAGTTCAATTCCTTCTGCCATTTGAGAGAGAGTGGAGGGGGAGAATGTTGGAAATAGCCAACGTATACCAGTTATCTATTGCTGTGTAACAGATCGCCCCAAAACTTGATGACTTAAAACAACAATCACTTATTTGGCTCATAATTTTGTGGGTCGCCTGAGTGGTTCACTGGGCTAGGATTAGAGGGAGGCAAGTGAAATGCCTAGGGCACAACATTTAAGGAGGCACCCACTCCATAGGGTTGTGCAATTGTCAACTCTGTACTTGCATGATCCTAAGAGTGAGTGCCTCCTTAAAATTTGTGCTCTAGGCACTTCACTTGCCTCACCCTAGTGCCTGCCCTTGACGATTCTTCTGATCTGAGCGAGCTGGGGTGATCTCTGCTGGGTTCTTTCATGCTGTGGTATAGTGGTCAAGTTGTGAGTCGGCTAACAGCTAGGTGATCTAAAATAGCTTCACTCACATGCCTGGCATTTGGTAGCCAGGGGCAATAGGGGTGACTGGGCCCCATATTTCTCTTCATCTGGCAGGCTAGCACAAGCTTCTTCACCTGCTGTCCTTTTACAGATTCCTGTAAGAAGTGAAGGAGAGCAAGTCCCAATGTGTGAGCAATTTTCAAGTCTCTGCTTGCATTACATCTGCTACTTGTTCCAATGGCCAAAACAAGTCACACAACCAACCCCAGAGTGAGTGTGGAAGGAGATTATACAAGGGCATGGAACAGGGAGATATGAACAAATTGAGACCGTTACTACACCACAATGTCCAACAGTAAATTACAGAAATGAAAAAGAATGGCTGTGGTGAATGCGTCAACTGAATAAATGACCAATTTGTAATCAGGAGAGCACCAGGGAAGGATTCTCTCCAGACTGCATCTCCAGACTGCCTGTCAGGAAGGAAGTTCCTCGCTGAAGAAGTGAGATTGCATGGATGCAGCATATGCATTCCTCAGAGTTTCAAACATAGGCTTTCCAAGGACCTGTCCCATGTGTGACTTGTTCCCTAAATCTCTATGTGGTGAGAACCCAGAGCAGGACGTCTCCAACGCTCCCACAGGGCACACACCACAAGAGAAACTGGGGATTCTATCCACAGAAATTCCTCCTCTGGGAGAGGTTGAGAATCCTTGTTTTAGAGGAAAAGCAACCTTAATTCCTACCCCTAAATACATAAACACCATTTTGCCGTTGGATGTAAGCACTGCTTCTGTTTGAAACTCAACTGCTCTCCAAATCTGCCTCTAGTTACATAAAAAAAAAAGTTACCATTTTCCTAATTGGTTATGGATAGAATTTGGCAAATCAACCAATAAAAATATCTGGACATTTACTACTCCTTTTAACCTCATCTCCTATTTAGCTAACCCACTCCAGTTCTATCTGGAATTGGGAGCCTGACACAGCCAACCACATTGCCCCAAATCTGTCTTGTAGCAACTCTGTGGCCATTTTGACAATGAGAAAAGATCCTTTGCTCTTGTCTTGGGAACTCTGAAGAGTGTGTTCCTTGCCTGCTAGGAGCTTCCAAACACCAACAACACTGATGTGTGTAAACAGGAGGACAAGGGAACAATGGTTGGATGATTGTGGAATCAGTCACTTTACGTGGTATACAAGCCTATCCCAAAACAAGCCAGTTGGAGCAACTGTCAAAGACAGTTCTTCTCCAAAGCGTCAGCAGTCTCAGTCACTCATCCTTTCCCTGGAAATCATTCCAGACAAAAAGGATCCGAGATGCTCATTTTCACTTGGTGGAACCAGAGAGCACATTATTCACTGGTGAGATGAGCTGACTGTATTTTAACAATTTACAGTTATTCCCCAGGCAGATCATCAAAATGCAGCTGTTTGGGGGTAATTATGGGAAATGGATTCAAATACACGTGAGACGGGTCATCTTCAGATGAAAGACCAGGGAACTGAGTTGGGGCTTATTTGTGAATATACACAGGAGCGTTGTTTGAAGAAAACTGCCAAACTGTTGGCTTAACGAGGAATCTGAAGCAGTAATGGGAGCACTGGGGAAAAGAACGTCTCAGACCTTACATCACACACAGCTTGCCCAGGAGGTAGATCAATTCTATCAAGAGCCAGCTCATTCTCTAAAACGTTAGGTATTTTCCTGCTGTTATTTAGGAGCAACTTTTCCCTTTCACCATATCTTGACTGTAAATGAGAAAGATAAATAAGCTCTTTTGAAACTGAAGGCGATTCATTCTAGCATCCAACATTTCCGAAAGCGTTTCCATGACCTTCCCTATGATCCCTAACAGCATTGCTCACCCTAGGACAAAACATTCATTTAAGGAGCAATGCTCTACATCTGCTTTTTGTATGCTCACATTGATTTAATAGGCTTTGATGGAGTTACCTCTAAATTTTTGAAATGCAATTGGTTTTGGTCTCAGTTGGGTGTGGAGGAAGGTGAGACCACTAAGACATTAGATTTTATCAGGATAACGGTCCTCTAGCCTGCTCTTCGGGAAGAAGAAAAGTCATTGGATTGTAGCACGATTACACGAGGGCAGTTAATGTTGGGTTTGAACACTAAGCAGAGGAGTTTGGGCCGAGCTTACCCTCCCACAGACACTCTCTACATTTATACTGATTATCTCATTGTCATCCTAACTTCTATGTTTCTCATTACTATATTTCCTATGCTGTTTCTCTACCTGGAAATACTTTCCTCTGTTTCCTTTGCCTATCAAAATCTTAATAGGTTTTTGAAGCCTAGATCAAATCCAATATCTTCTGAAAAGTCTTCCTTGTCTGCCCCCAGACTAAGGACATCTCTCCCTTTTCATAATCAATAACACCTACACTAGCACTTGGTTGTGTACCTCTTGTATTGTTCTGTGCCCATTTCATAAGTATTAGCCCTTTCTCCCTAAATGGATTCTGAGATCCTCAAAGGCAGGAACCACGTATGTCATGTTGCTCATGAAATACTATCTTTCAATACACACACAGTGTCTATAAGACCATCTTGTACGAAGCAAACAATACATATTTGTTAATTATCTGTGTGTCAGTGGGAAGTCAATAAAGTGTCTCGAGTATGTCTTTTAATGAAAGCAAAGTCCTCAGAATTGTTCTGAGGCAAACTTAAAGAAACAAAACATATCAGATTGTTTCCATGGCTGATAAATAATATTCCAAAACAATTAGCTAAATTGGTTCACCCTACATGGAGAATTTGTGGAGAGGTGGCTACTTTGAGGGAGAGTGACGACTTCTGTTTTTACCTGTACGTGTAGTATTTTGGTTGAACAATTAGTTAAGTGACTGGGGTTTACGAACTATTATTTTCTACTTTTCAATCAGTGGTTAAAACGTCAGATATAACCTCAGTGGTGAGACAGCCGTAGAGCCAAGCTAGCCCAGTGAGAATAAGCAGTGTCACCACAGCAAGGATGGCGGCATGGGGAGATCAAAAGAACCCTGAACCAGGGAATCAGGAAAGCCAAGTTTGAGTTTAGTCTCAAATCGAGCTGGGTGATTGATGGATTGGGCCCTTTACCTCTTTGAGTCTGAGTTTCCTCATCTATAAAGAGATGACAAATATCCCCAAAAGGATACGGCACACTAGGCGTATCTGATAAGCATCGAGAACTGTCCGCTGCTGTAGAGTTCATCCATCTGACAAGGCCAGGCGTACTGTGCCTTATGAGCCCAAGCTGTGTTGAAAGCCAAGCCAGTGTTTATCACTATCTCAGTTCACCGGCATGTCATCCAAGTCTCTCATGGAAGAGGATGTTCTTTTCAAGCAAGAAATTTTACTGAATGCCATAAATATAAGCTGTCACCCCACTTCAAAGTTTTCAGGTTTGGTGTTACTTACAACACTTCTCTTTTAGGGAGAAATTCAAATGCTCTCCAATGGCATAGGCTGTGTTTTCTCACTGTGTTGGGGGAACAGAGAGATGAAGGTTAATTACTTTGGTCAGACGAAGAGTATTGAGGCCAGATGAAGACACTACCGACAACCTACAGAAAATGTTAATGGAATGAACGGGTTAAGTCAGTATTTTAAAAATTCATACTGTTATTCATTTAACAAACGCTTTCATGAGTAGATACTCTGTCAGGAGTTGTGCTACATGCTGCTTCAGGAGAGGACAAAGTAAGGTTCTCCTTCTCCATCCAGAATCCTGTCTCCCATTCTGACGGCCTCTCCTGGATGCCATGGTTAAGATGCTGGAGAGGTTAGGGCTGTAGTTTGAACTCCTTGGAACTTTAAGTCAAAACCTCACAACTCATACCAGGGTAACCCATCCTAGAGGGGAAACCCTCACACTGCAGTCTTCATCAGATTTCTCAGTCATCAGAGACAAGGTGCACAAATATTAAAAAGAGACACATTAAAAAGGACGTGAGAAAAGCAAGCAAAAATGATACTAAGAACGTAAATAGGGGGAACAAAAAATAGCCATGAAAATCACATTAGTCGGCCTCAAAAATGTCAGATGAGTCCAATTCTCCATGAACCTTCATAGACTATATGATACTTCTTTCCGCAGCCAAGGCTGGTGTCCTTGGACCTCCAAGGCTCTAATTCATTGTGGGAAGGCCCAGGGGCAACCATTAGGGAGCTGGAAACCCGTTAATTGAGTCAATGTTAGTCTCTAAGAACAGGAGAAGGAATCTTCTGCAGAGACTCAGTAATCATTTGTTTAATGGCCCCGTTGTAGGCACTGGGGGATCTAAAATGAGATCATGGGTGCCCCACAGCTGGAAAGAATATTAAAAACTGGTTATCCAGAGGTGAGTGACACTTGGAAATCCAGGTAGAAAACCAATATCCAGGATATATGTTGGCAGATAGCTGGGCCCCAACCACTGTGTTAAGGATTTATGACAGGATTCCTGTCCCAAGAGCACATAGACAGAGTAGAGCTAGAGGTACTAGATAGTTAAACAAGACAAAATGAGTAATCAGGAAATAAGGCTGCAGGGCAGTTAGAGCTGGAACACAGAGTCAGGTCTCGCCTAAAACAAGGTTAACCTAATGCCCTTTCCCAGAGTATCAGACTAGGAGGCTGTTAATCCTTCCTGACCAAGGCTGGGATTGGTCCTTGAGAACAGATGGAGCCGAAGCCTACAGGAGGAAAGCAAGTAACCTCAGCTCTGGGAAAAGGAGAATATAGAGTCTCCGAAGCAGAGAGCATTTGATACTCAGAGTCCTGCCATCTGATAGGAAGCTAATAAAAGTAATCCAACCAAGGTTTTATTGGCTAACTGTGTCATCCTTTTCCAGAGCACATTTATATTTTAATCCAAGATAAGAAATAAGTAGAGTGCCTATGTAAATATATTTCCGGATGGAGTTGGTGGTAGGGAGTGCAGAGTGCAGGAAGAAACCTAGTGCACCTAAATGTCACGTGGTCTAGGTGCCCCAGAGGTACAAACTGCCTATTTTATATAAAGGAGGCATCTGAAGTTTTTGCCTGGATTGCATCTTGAGACTATATGCTGGGAAGATGGACCTTTATAGAGTTGAATTCACTTGCCCACCCCTACATCCGACAGAAAAAGAAGGCATGGAGCAGAGGGTAAGGTCCACCTACAGAGTTGAAAGCAACCACCTGAAGTCCATCTGGACTTGGGTTTTGCATTTGAGGAGTCAGAAACAGTTGACCAGAAACTATTACATAAGCAGTTGTAAATTTTACAACTTGGCTCCACGTTTGCTATGTGTGCTCGTTCTCTTGTAATGATTAGCTTTCAAACCTGTCGAGCAGCAAACTTTTTCTATAAATTATCAGATAGTAAATATCTCAAGCCTTAAAGGCCATCTGTAGTCTCTTGTCACAACTACTCACCTCTGCCATTATAGTGCAAAAGTTGTCACAGCCAATACGTAAACAGTGGGCGTGGCCGTGTTCCAATAAAGCTTTATTTACAGAATGCCCAGATTTGGACAGGGGACTATAGTTTGCCAGCCACAGCTCTAGACCCTCAAATGGCGGAGGGTGAGGGGCCAGAAGAATCAGCAGAGGTGAAGCGCCAGTGCGATTGCCATCAACTCTGCAACCAGGTTTAGGGGGAAAAAGTCCAAGCTGGGCAGCTATGGAAGAAAGGGAAATAAACGGAGACTTCAAGTCCTGCTGCTACAAGGGAAGAAAGGATTTCAGAAAGTAGGTCTGGCTCTTAGAAGAGACACTGAGTTTGAGCAGTGGAAATCCTTGCGTGGTGCTCTCTGGTCGTGCCTCTGAAATCACAGCACACAACTACTTCCTCTATTTGTCCACATGGCCAATTCTGGAATGGACAAAATGTAGGTGAAAGAAAAGTGAAGGAGGAAAGTAAACTCAAGGGAGCTTGGGAATAAAGAAGCCTGACTTTTTCTTATTCAAACAGCTTAGGCAAGAAAAGACTGAGAGTAGGGACAGCCTGGAGGGGTGGGATGGGGAGAGTGGGAGGGAGGGAGACGCAAGAGGGAAGACACATGGGAGCATATGTATATGTATAGTTGATTCACTTTGTTATAAAGCAGAAACTAACACACCATTGTAAAGCAATTATACCCCAATAAAGATGTTAAAAAAAAAAAAAAAGAAAAGAAAAGACTGAGAGTGCCTAGGACCCTGGCATAGGGCCGTGAGGCCTATGGGGTGATTTGAAAATGCAGGTGATAGTTATAGCAGTTAAAGGAGTAACTAGCAGTCATTAAAAGAACTCTTCTTGAGGTCTGAATTGGACTGTTGAATTTTTCTTGAACTGCTTTGAGTGTACAAACGTTACACTTTGTCCTCCAGGGCTCTCCGGGATTAATAAGTGTGCAAACCAACTCCGAACTACACGTACAATGCAAAATAGATTTATTCGGGTGAAGCAACTTGTATATATGCTTCGAGATAGTCTATTGGGACATTTTTCTCAACTGTGCCCTGCAAATAACAACTGGATCCTAGACACATAGCCAAATTTTGTAGAATCCAACAATAGTCCCCATGGGAATAAAAACTCCTATTTCTCACTGTGTCTTGTGACATCTTAGCAGACACTCAAAGGTGAAAGGCACTTAAAAGACAAAAGATTTGTTATCCCAACCCCAAACTTAGTCTGCTCCAGGTCGAAACGATCTGATCTTGCTTCTTCTGAACTCTCTCCAGAAAGAGAAAGGCACACCCAGGAGGACTGTTCCAACTTAGTCACAACCATGGGGTAAGCCAACTAAGTAACTTAGGAGGAGGGGGAAGGGAGGTTTACAAAAACACACCCTCGAGCATGTGTGTTCACTCTGGAGCCAAAATGAATCTGAAGAAGAATGAACTCTTCATTTTCCACTTAGTTCTCATTAGGTTTTCTCTCTTTTGCTGTGTGAGCAGAAGACAGTCTCCCTGGTGAATAAGAAAGGCTTTAAACAGAATCTAGACAGAGCTCATGAATCAGACATGATGGAAAATCGGTGACTCCAATTCATTAACCCAGGACCGTGACCCCTCAATGGCAGAGAACTAGAAATTCTACTCTGCTGGTTTATGGGGCCATCTGAATAAGCTGGGACAATTTAGAAACACTGAGCCTTTTCAAATACACTCAGCTCAATCATGTGTCTGTAGATTTGGCCTAAGTCTAAAGAGACTCCATCTATTGCAAATTTGTTTGCACAATTAGAGACATGCTTGTATATGTTATGAACCATATTTCAAATATGGCTCTCCTTATACCAAGACCATATCTACAAAACTAGTCAACTGTTTTGATTGAATTGACCAGGAACAACTTAGATGTGTTCTACCTGCTAGCTGAGATTCAACTAATAGTACTGTTTCCACATTTAAATGACCTAAATAAAATAGTATTCAATGATAAGAGCAACAATTTACCATAGGGTCCTGCATCTTAGACCAAAACACAAGTCCTTTCTTTCTTCTTCTTCTTCCTCTTTTTCTCCCTGCCAAGAAACTCACAAACTTGAGTGGCCAGGCAGTTTTCAAGCATTAGTGTTGATAATTAACAACTTTGATATCAATTACAAACCAGTGTTTTTAATCAAAAAGTGATCTAGTTTATTAGTGGAAATTATGTTAATAGTTGTGGTTTCACTTTGTCGGATTGGCTTAGAGTCAGAATTGGGCATGGTCCATAACATGTAGGTAGAAAAAACAGGCAAATGTCAATCTCTTGGTTGATACATGTCTTGACTCCTCATATCACGTCTGGTGTCCTGGTTTCCCCGAGGAGGAGCTTCAACCCTTTATTGACCTGTGTCTATCTTCTGGATTGACTGGTCAGGAATAATTTGCTCATCATTATCTATTTGATAACCATTCTCAGGGCTGTTCTGGTGACTGATTCTACGGCAGTCTCCACTTGGCTTTGACCCTTTTACTGACTTTGGGGTCTCAGCCTGAGTTTTCGATTGCGGCTTAATAACTCTGACCCCTGACTGGGCGGGACCCTGGACTGATTTCTCCTGGAAACTTCATTAGGTGTCCTATTTTCTAACCTCCAACTATGGCTCTAAAATTGGCTCACACATCTCTGCCTTGCTCCTGCTATCTTCATTTGGGAAAAAGATTGATCTTCTGATGTTTAGCATGAGAAAAATGTTTGATTCTATGGTCTTGACAACAAAAATTCCTTCTGCTATGGTCTGGAGTTCTCAGCTATAAATTGGGGATAGTAATGCCTATTTTGCTTGGCTGTGATGAAGATTAATGAGACCGTCGCATAGACTGAGGCTGAATACATGTTTCAATTCAAACAATGTTTACTGACAGCCTACCACGTGCCAGACACTGAGAGTTACAAAGATGTAGAGAAGGACTCTTGGGTTAATGGGTGAAGTATCCACATATACAAAGTGATAAGCAGAGTGCTATGAGAGCCCAGAGAAGAAAGGACAGCTAACTGCCTGGGAAAGTTTGAGGTGGGCTGTGATGGATATAATTTTGGCAGGTAGAGAGGAAGGAAGTCGGGTGGGGTTAACTGGGGAGTATATTCCAAACACAAGAAACAATTCAAAGCAAGACAGGGCTGGATTCAAATCTTTAATGGCACTAAGCACTTGAAAGACATATAGTGCCTCCTTCCGTATGCCATTCAAAATAAACATTCTTTATAAGGAAGTATAACCAAGTTCTGAATTTTCCTAAGAAATAATAAACACTTCTATAGTTCTTACCGTGTCCCAGGCACTGTTGCAAGCATTTTACATTTGTTAATGCATTTAATCTTCATAATAATCCTATGAGACAGATATCATTATTATCCTTCATTTTACAGGTGAAAAAACTGGGGCTCATAGAGGTTAAGCAACCTGCCCAAGGTGACACTGCTGGTAAGTAACAGAGTCAGGATTTTGACCCCAGTTTATGTTCTTAATTGCTATGCTATACAGCCTCTTCAAGATGATACTTCTCTGTCTCTGTCTCTCTCCCTTCCTCCCTCCTTCCTTCCTTCTTTTCTTTCTTCTGAGAAATGAAATATCGGCAAATTGGCCCTTGTATCCCCTTTGCTTTTGCTAAACATTACTTTAGACTTTATGTAAGTGTATGAGTGCTTCTCAAACTGGGATATGTGCCATTATATACAGAGGGTACATGAAGTTAGAGGCTAAAGCAAGGCTCATCTTCTTGGAGCATCAGTTTTATTCAGACACATATGGTTATATGCAGCTAAAATTTACTGAGCACTTAATATGAGTCAGGCGTTTAGTCCTCAAAATAACCACATGAGGTGGATGATATTATTACCCTCACTTTAGTGATGAGGAAACTGAGGCTTATAGAGACTAAGTAACTTGTCCAAGGTAATAGTTAATAATCAGTGGAGACAGTGGAAACTTGAAGGTTAACTTAAAGCCTGGTCTCACCGATGCCAAGTACTCATAACTACTATGCTCCGCTTGTTTAAAACACAGAGATTTAGGGGTTGAGAGTGCACCTGCCGATGCAGAGGACACGGGTTCGTGCCCCGGTCTGGGAAGATCCCACATGCCGCGGAGCGGCTGGGCCCGTGAGCCACGGCCGCTGAGCCTGCGCGTCCGGAGCCTGTGCTCTGCAACGGGAGAGGCCACGACAGTGAGAGGCCCGCGTACTGCAAAAAACAAACAAACAAACAAACACAGAGATTTAGTAGAAAATAAAATTCAAATGCATAACACTTTGAAGAAATATCAAACTTGTAGCCAGCTACTTTAGGCTACAAACCCAGATCCCACTGATAGGGTAAAAATTCACTGTCTTTAGCCACTATGGCTACTGTTGTAGGGGAAAATGAGAAGCCCTCCTAAAAGTGAACATACCCAGAATTGGAAGAGACTGGTGGATTCAATGGGCCCCATTCATATTGACTAACGGAGATTGTCTTGTGAACATCTAATTCTGCTTCCCTGTACCATTGGGGGTCTCAACGTAAACAGATGACACACTCAAAAACAGGAGAATTCGAGAAATGTTGAATAAGGAGCTATTTTCCCCCCAGCTTCACTGAGATAGAATTGACACATAAAAGGGGCTATTTATATAAAAGTGGATGGGATATAGGGGCCACATCATGGATAGTGCAGTAACTCAGAGCTAGTAGCAGCAAAGCTATTACCAGCCCTAAACCTGAAGGCACAAGGTAAAGGATGGCTGCTGGAAGGCAGAGGGGAAGGTGGTGTGGAGAAGGCTGCCTTGAGAGGAGCAGTGACCTTGGTTGAGGGACACAGCCATCCCTAGGAAACCTCACAGTGAGAGAGCCAAGGGAATCAATACTCTGATCTCCCTCTCCTCCTTCCCTCTGACCTCCTGGGAGGTCAGGAGTTTCCTATTAGCCAAACTCAGCCAGATGCCAGAGGGCAAGAGAAATCCTTGATGTAATCATACAGTTCAGATTTCAGAGGGCGGAGAGCAAGGAAGAAAAGGGCGAAGAGGGGATTTAGAAAGGGCAAATAGAAGACATCCCACACAGTTCCCTTGTGACAGCGCTGTGGCAATGGCGACCTACAAGAATGTCCTGGGCTTCCCTGGTGGCGCAGTGGTTGAGAGTCCGCCTGCCAATGCAGGGGACATGGGTTCGTGCCCTGGTCCAGGAGGATGCAACATGCCACGGAGCGGCTGGGCCCGTGAGCCATGGCCACTGAGCCTGCGCGTCCGGAGCCTGTGCTCCGCAACGGGAGAGGCCACAACAGTGAGAGGCCCGCGTACCGCAAAAAAAGAGAATGTCCTGTTACCTCTTTCTGCTGATACCATGCAGTCTCAGTAGAAGTTACCTCCAAGAGATCATTGTAGAGCTTAGATACTAAAATTCACAGTGTATTAATTAAGAAATTGCTAGCTATTCTAATACATAAACTCCAAATTCTCAATGCCATAACACAGTAAAAGTAGTTCCCAGTCCAGTGTGAGTGTTCCTGATTGTGGAGGGCACACGTGGACATTGAAGACCCAGATCCTTCCATCTCATCCTTCTGCCCTCCCCAGGGCCCTGAGAGTTCTCTCCATTCAGCTGGTAGATAGGGAGATGGACTAAAGTCACTGCTTTTTAACTACTTTGGCTTAAAAATGACACAAAGCAATTCCTCCAAAATTCAATTAAATGTGAGATGTCCTCATCTAGCTGTGAGATGGGGCTGGGAAATACAGTCCCCAGTCACATGGTCCCTCTAGATGTGACAGAGGCTGGAAATGCAGTTCTTGGCTGGATAGCCACTATCCAACAGCAACTCTACAGCATGGAATGGGAGCAGGAAGCTTTGGGAATCATTTAGACATCTTTGCCACAGATAGCTCCACAGACTGATATAAACTTAAGTTCTTCATACAGACTCACAGATATCCTATCAACCATTTAATCAAGCAGTTATTTCAGGCTGTTCTGTGGTAGATGCTATGTGCGAGGAAAAGGGAGTATCAGGCATGGTAACTACCCTTAAACGACTTAAAGTATTTGCAGAAGCATCCAGGTAAAAAAGCTAAAATTGAATACATTATTCAACTGTTTGCCCATTCCATGTGCTTGATACCGTGGAAGCATAAAACATATGAATGATTGATTCAAGTTATTCCTGTTTTTCATCTAGATATTTGCAGTCTCTCCACACAGACTCAAATAATTGTATCACTCTGATTAAAACTGGTCCATCAGTTTTGTTAAACTACCAGTAAACTGTTTGGTTATTCAGAAAATACAGTCACACATTTTGTCTGTAGCTGGAGCAATAGACTTGCATCCCCTAGTCACTACAGACTAGCCCCCTCATCCCGCCTCAGTATCCTCAGGCCATTCATTTAATCCCAAGGAATAGTTATTAAGGTGCCTAATTTTATTATCTCATGGAAAGGAAAAGAATTCCAATTAGTTACATGTCATTTTACCCCAAGGTTCCAACCTCTTATTCAATTTCTATTGATTGAGGCTTTATCTTATTTCCTTCCACACATCCTTTAAGGGTACCTTCTTTATTTTACTCTTTGAGATTGAATTTTGTTAAAAAGGGCAGTGACACACAGGTCAGGTTTGCTTTGTAAAAGCCAAAAGCCGCCTGGCAAAACAATTAGCAAGGGGACTGTGAGAGAGGCTGGAATCCACAGATATAGACAAACATCTGCATTCCTGACATGCCAATCTCATGTTTTGCTGGGGGAAAAAAGTTACACTTCTAATGATGTGAATATGTGGAAATATTCTTTCTCCTTTAGATCAAGAAAAAGCTGTAATAGGTTTTAAAATAAATACAGCAGCAGCTACCACCTGGCCTGCCAATGAAGACATGGAGAAGTCTACATAAAGAGCCTGGATAATTGAAATCCACAGTTATTTTAAAACCTTAAAAAATTAGCCTGCCAAATTTTCAACCTCCTCCTCTACCCAGCCAAGAGCTGCTCACCAGAAGCAAGACCAGCTCCTTTAAATTGCACCTCCTTTTCCTGGCCTTTCAGGCTATGGATTTATGCTAGAAGGAGAGCTTGGAGCTGACTGCAAGCCCTAGATCATGGAGAGACTACCATTGCTACAGCCATATAGTACTGATCAGATAGAATCAAAATAAAACACCTTAGAGAATTCACTGGACATGGCTTTGTGACTGGCCACACTTCCTCTCGTACAGCCTTAAGCTACTGTGTGGTAGGGAAGAAGGGATTCACACCAGTCCAGCAGCCAATCTTGTACTTATGTAGAACAGGTGGCCATTTAGGGAATGTTCTTTCAGTGTTCCAGGAAGGCCCTTTTGCCCAAACTAACTAGTCTTCCCTATTTCTGTGCTGAAATTCTCTTAACAAAGCCAAGATCTCCCTTTCACAGGTAGAAGTAAAATGAAAATACTAACCCCATGAGAGAGCCGGGAACACCGACGTCCACCAGATCTCTGAATGACGAGATTAAGAGAAAAAGAAGACCTGGGAGCTCAGAGACCATGCTTTTCAGATTTCCCCTTCAAACTCATCAATTTGTCTGAGGAAGGAAGTGTAAAAAGAAGATTCAGGTAGTGAGAAAGGCAACCTAGACAAGAACAGCAAGGCCCTAAGATCCTGAAGGGTTGCCAGAGCCAACTCCGATGCTTTCAAGTTTCCTATTTGGCTGAGAATGGATTCACTTTTATTTTTCCTGCTTGGGTTTCAGTGGACATTTTCACTCGTGTCTATGTTCAATTCTGGAAAATTCTCAACCATTAAAATCATGCCTCCTTGTTTGGGATTAACAGATACTACTGTATATAAAATAGATAAATAACAAGGACCTATTGTATAGCACAGGGAACTATATTCAATATCTTGTAATAACCTATAATGGAAAAAAATCTGGAAAAGTATATATATATATATATATATATATATGAATCACTTTGCTGTACACCTGAAATTAACACAATTGTAAGTCGACTACACTTCAATTAAAAAATAATAAAAGAAAATAAAATTATGCCTCTTCATTATCCCTATTTTCTCTTCCTGGAACTCCTATTTGATAAATGTTGTAACTTCTCATTCTATCCTTCATATCTCTTTCATATTTTCTCTCTCCTTAGCTCTTTATCCTGCATTCTAGGTAATTTCCTCATTGAGAGATCTCATTGAATGAAATCTCTCATTCAATTCAGTAATTCCCCCTTCAGTGATATCTAGTCTATTGCTGTATGTATCTACTGAGGTTTGGTGTTCAATAATATATTTTACAAATTAACTTTATTGAGGTATAAAGTACATGCAGTAAAATGCACCCATTTAAATGTGTGGTTTGATGACAGATGTATATATTCATGTTAACAGTCACTCCAATCAAGATATAGAACATTTCCATCACACCAGAAAGTTCCCTCATGTTCCTTGGCAGTCCACTTCCCTCAAGTCTAAAGCAACCACTTGGAACTTCCCTGGTGGCACAGTGGTTAAGAATCCGTCTGCCAATTCAGGGGACACAGGTTCAATCCCTGGTCCGGGAAGATCTCACATGCCATGGAGCAACTAAGCCCATGAGCCACAACTACTGAGCCTACAAGCCACAACTATTGAGCTCACGTGCCCCAACTACTGAGCCCACGTGCCAACTACTGAGCCCACATGCCTCGAGCCCATGCTCCACAACAAGAGAGGCCACCGCAATGAGGAGCCCGCGCACCACAATGAAGAGCAGCCCCTGCTCACCACAACTAGAGAAAGCCTGCGCACAGCAACAAAGACTCAACACAGCCACAAAATTAATTAATTAATTTTTAAAAAGATAATTGGAGAATATTAAAAAAATAAAGCAACTACTAACGTTATTTATATATCATAGATTGCTTTTGGCTGATCTAAAATATGATATATATGGAAGCATACAATCTGTATTCTTTTGTGTCTGGTTTCTTTTGTTCAGCTTACTGCTTTTGAAATTCACACGTTACTGGCAGTATCAGAAATTTATTCCTTTTTATTACCAAGTAGTATTCCATTTATGGCTATGCCACAGTTTATCTATTCACTAGTTTATGGACACTTAGATTGCTTCCAACTTTTAGCTATTACAAATAAAGCTGCTATGAGCATTTGTATGCAGGTCTTTGTGTGGACATATGTTTTCATTTCTGTTGTGTAAATACCTCCAGATGGAATTGCTGAATCACGACTAGGTGTATGCTTAACTTCATAAGAAACCGCCAAACTATTTTTATGTACCTGTAATGTAAGAGAGTTCTGGTTGCTCTAAAACCTCACTTACGTGTGTTTTTGTCGACTGACAAAAAATTTTTTTTAATTTTAGTTTTATCCATTCTAGTGGCTGGGATTTGGTATCTCACTGTTATTTTAATTAGCATTTCCCTAGTAACTAATTATTTTAGATACCTTTTCATGTACTTATTGGCCAATTAGCCATTCATATATATTCTTTGATCAAGTGTCTATTCAAGTCATTTGCCCATTTTCTTGTTGTTGTTCCAGGCTTATGTCTACTAAAATCTAAACAAAGGATCCCTCTGCAAGGTACTTTCCCATGTGATAGAGTCAGCTGCCCCACTGCCCTCCTACATTTGCTCTAACTTCCAGCGACAAAAAAGGCAGAGGGTGACACATGTCACTGATTATAAAAATCTCTTCTCTGTAATTTAAACACATTCCTTTCCAATGTGTTTAGTTATTTCTGAAGAACTCCATGGCTTGTCAGTCGGCTAGCAGGCCAATAGACAATCATTGCTAACTACAAAGTACTTCGAGTCTATAAATTCATCTCTCAAGTTTCGACATTTAAAGAAAAAGCACTGCGCAGAGAATAATAAACAAAGACGGGATGACTGAACCAGTCCACACCAGAGTTCTTCATGGCCCATCACCAGAGCTAAATTTCTTCAAAAATCAGATTCCGAATGTCCCACAATCTCTTTCAAATGTGTGTTTTTACAAATTAGGGAATCAACATTTCTTTATAGGAGCACGTAAACAGTTTTTACCTTTGAAGGAGGAGTCTGTAAAACCTGAGAAGCTGTATAACTGAGAATCTCTTCGGAATGACATATTTAAGCTGAGAGAAGGGACAGTGGTAATGTTCTCTCATGGTTCACAGGCTTTTGTTGATGTTGCTGGTGTTTTTAATCAAAGAAAAGATCGAGTATCTTTTCTAGGTCTTGCAGACCACTTTCTCTTTTTATCGTCTATATGATTGTTCAAGTAGAACAATTATTAGAAATCTTTAAGCTATTATTTCTGGGCTTTCCTTGAAAAAAAAAACTACACTGGAAACATGCAATACCTGATTATTCAATTAGATGAAGCAGCACAAGAAGAGATCCAAGGACGCCCCTGCTCACATCAGACAGACAACTTGGATCTGAAAGATTAGCACATTAAATGACCGCCAAATAATCAGATTCCAAACATCACAGACAATTACATATCAAAGAGCCATTCATGGTGGTATGTTTTAAAAGATTGTGCCCACAGTAAGCAAATGACATAGCGATGGAACATCAAAACAAAGCTGATGAATAAAAAGGCACACTCTAAAAATTCAGGAGTAGAAAGAACAGTTCTTTTTGGTTTGTTTTGTGTCTAATGTAGGAGGAAAGGAAAACAGGTGTATTCAATTCATTTTCAGGGGAAGGGTTCTGTCAGCTGAAGCAGTTAACGGTGGCTTCTTTCTCCCAGGACCAAAGCAGTCTTTTCTTCCATTGGCTTCTGAGAACGTGTTTAGTGTTCCGATGTGTAGAAGTGATACATCAGGGCTACAACCAGTGCTGAGATGGCTGGGATCACCCAGTTGGTCCACCAGCTGGAATTAGAATCAATAGTAGTAATAAGAGTTTCCAGAGGCTTGGTTATCTTTGACCTGTCATCCGGATGCAGCTCCCCAATGATAAACGTTTTGGACAATTCTCGAGCATCTGTAGAGTGTCCGACATCCTCAAAGTTTTCAGTAGCATCACCTCCAGCTTGTTCCCTTAAGACTTCTTCCCCACCAGGGTGCTCCTCCAAAAATTTGGTCAAATTGTACGCCTTGTAATGCAGGATCAGCCAGGTGCTCTTGCTGTGGTTGTGCTTCTGGATCTCTTCCACGGTGTAGTACTTCACGGCTTTGTCGGACTCCTCGGCCATTTTGGAACACAGCGAGCCTCAGGCCCTAAAGGGAGCAGTGGAGCCGGGCGGGGTACAGCGGGCGTCTCCGTGGACTTGTCCCGGGACATTCCCTGCGGCCCGGCTCTATGCCTGGGCAGGAAGGCAGGCCCATTTGCCCATTTTTTAAAAACTGAGTTGTTTATGGCTTCTTAGTGTAAAATTAGAAATGAAAAAGGAGAAGTTACGACACCACAGAAATACAAACCATCCTAAGAGACTACTACAGGCAACTCTAGGCCAATAAATGGACAACATGGAAGAAATGGACAAATTCTTAGAAAGGTATAACCTCCCAAGACTGAACAGGAAAGAAATAGAAGATATGAACAGACCAATCACAAGTAATGAAATTGAAACTGTGATTAAAAATCTGCCAACAAACAAAAGTCCAGGACCAGATGGCTTCACAGGTGAATTCTATCAAACATTTAGAGAAGAGCTAACACCCCTCCTTCTCAAACTCTTCCAAAAAATTGTGGAGGAAGGAACACTCCCAAACTCATTCTATGAGGCCACCATCACCCTGATACCAAAACCAGACAAAGATACTACAAAAAAAGACAATTACAGACCAATATCACTGATGAATATAGATGCAAAAATCCTCAACAAAACACTAGCAAACAGAATCCAACAACACGTTAAAAGCATCATACACCATGATCAAGTGGGATTTATCCCAGATATGCAAGGATTCTTCAATATACATAAATCAATCAATGTGATACACCATATTAACAAATTGAAGAATAAAAACCATATGATCATCTCAATAGATGCAGAAAAAGTTTTTGACAAAATTCAACACCCATTTATGATAAAAAAAAAAAACTCTCCAGAAAGTGGGCATAGAGGGAACCTACCTCAGCATAATAAAGGCCATATATGACAAACCCACAGCAAACATCACTCTCAATGGTATAAAACTGAAAGCATTTCCTCCAAGATCAAGAACAAGACAAGGATGTCCACTCTCACCACTATTATTCAACATAGTTTTGGAAGTCCTAGTCATGGCAATCAGAGAAGAAAAATAAATAAAAGAATCCAAATTGGAAAAGAAGAAGTAAAACTGTCACTGTTTGCAGATGACATGATACTATACATGAGAATCCTAAAGATGCCACCAGAAAACTACTAGAGCTAATCAATGAATTTGGTAAAGTTGCAGGATACAAAATTAATGCACAGAAATCTCTTGCATTCCTATACACTAATGATGAAAAATCTGAAAGAGAAATTAAGGAAAAACTCCCATTTACCATGGCAACAAAAGGAATAAAAGACCTAGGAATAAACCTGCCTAGGGAGACAGAAGACCTGTATGCAGAAAACTATAAGACACTGATGAAAGAAATTAAAGATGATACCAACAGACAGAGAGACATACCATGTTCTTGGATTGGAAGAATCAACATTGTGAAAATGACTCTACTACCTAAAGCAATCTACAGATTCAATGCAATACCTATCAAATTACCAATGGCATTTTTTACAGAACTAGAACAAAAACTCTTAAAATTTGTATGGAGACACAAAAGACCCCAAATAGCCAAAGCAGTCTTGAGGGAGAAAAACGGAGCTGGAGGAATCAGACTCCCTGACTTCAGACTATACTACAAAGCTACAGTCATCAAGACAATATGGTACTGGCACAAAAACAGAAACATAGATCAATGGAACAAGATAGAAAACCCAGAGACAAACCCATGCACCTATGGTCAACTAATCTATGACAAAGGAGGCAAGGATATACAAGGGAGAAAAGACAGTCTCTTCCATAAGTGGTGCTTGGAAAACTGGACAGCTACATGTAAAAGAATAAAATTAGAACACTCCCTAACACCATACACAAAAATAAACTCAAAATGGATTAGAGACCTAAATGTAAGACTGGGCACTATAAAACTCTTAGAGAAAAACATAGGAAGAACACTCTTTGACATAAATCACAGCAAGATCTTTTTTGACCCACCTCCTAGATAATGGAATTAAAAACAAAAAAAAAGAACCAAATGTGACCTAATGAAACTTCAAAGCTTTTGCACAGCAAAGGAAAGCATAAACAAGACGAAAAGACAACCCACAGAATGGGAGAAAATATTTGCAAATGAATCAATGGACAAAGGATTAATCTCCAAAATATATAAACAGCTCATGCAGCTCACTATTGAAAAAACAAACAACCCAATCCAAAAATGGGCAGAAGACCTAAATAGACATTTCTCCAAAGAAGACATACAGATGGCCAAAAGGCACATGAAAAGCTGCTCAACATCACTAATTATTAGAGAAATGCAAATCAAAACTACAATGAGGTGTCACCTCACACCAGTTAGAATGGGCATCATCAGAAAATCTACAAACAACAAATGGTGGAGAGGGTGTGGAGAAAAGGGAACCCTCTTGTGCTGTTGGTGGGAATGTAAATTGATACAGCCACTATGGAGAACAGTATGGAGTTCCTTAAAAAACTACAAATAGAATTAGCATATGATCCAGCAATCCCACTACTGGGCATATACCCAGAGAAAACCGTGATTCAAAAAGACACATGCACCCCAATGTTCATTGCAGCACTATTTACAATAGCCAGGTCATGGAAGCAACCTAAACGCCCATCGACAGACGAATGGGTAAAGAAGATGTGGTACATATATACAATGGAATATTACTCAGCCATAAAAAGGAACGAAATTGGGTCATTTGTAGAGACGTGGATGGACCTAGAGACTGTCATACAGAGTAAAGTAAGCCAGAAAGAGAAAAACAAATATCGTATATTAACGCATATATGTGGAACCTAGAAAAATGGTACAGATGAACCAGTTTGCAGGGCAGAAATTGAGACACAGATGTAGAGAACAAACATATGGACACCAAGTGGAGAAAGCGGTGGGGTGGGGGGTGGGGGTGTGATGAATTGGGCGATTGGGATTGACATGTATACACTGATGTGTATAAAACTGATGACTATACCTGCTGTATAAAATAAATAAATGAATAAAATTTAATAAAGTAAAAATTGAGTTGTTTATGGCTTCTTAGTATTTAATTATGAGTTCTTTATAATACTGAATAAAGATTTTTTTGCATTTCATTTTATTTTATTTTTTTCACACACACTGTATTTTGTTTTTACAAGAGATAAATAAACTGACACCAAGCATTGTAAATGGATGACCACAACAAAAGCAACGATGATTGCAGTTACCAAACACGAAACACACTCATACTATGTCATAATATTGACATTCAGTCCAGTAATCCTCCACTGTAACAGGTCCTTTACTTTGCATTGAAAAGTGATTTATATATATTTTTGCCTCTGAGTCCTTGTGGGATTCTTTTTTTTTATTCAAACAGAAAGTCACAAAAATTATAATCGTCCTCATCAGTTCACTCAGTTCCATGTAATTAATTTTTTTTCATCTTGATTTTTTTAGCACTTTTATGAATTCATCAGTTTTCCACTAGAGTTCTGAAAATGCTTCATTCAGTTCAGCAGTGTAGTCAGTTACCAGAAACCTGTACTTGTCAGAGTCTTTTCCATGAATTCCTTGAAGATGAAACATTTTTATAGGAACGTTTCTGCAAAAGCATCAGAGTACACCCAGAACTGTCTGTAAATGACAAAAGACTGTTAAGAATGTTTTCTCCCAAAGTGTTTTATGCCTTTTTCTTAGCTGTGTCATTTGAGAACCAGATTTTTAAAATTTTTGTTTAAAAGTGCTGTACGGTTAATTTTATGTGTGAACTTGACTGAGCCATAGGTGCCCAGACATTTAGTCAAACATTATTCTGGGTGTGTCTATGAGAGTATTTCTGAAAGAGATTAATATTTGAATCAGGAGACTGAGTAAATCATATCTCTATCCCTACTGTGGGTAAGCCTCATCCAATCAGTTCAAGGTCTAAATAAAAAAATTACCCTCCCTTGAGTAAGAGGTAACCCTCCTGCTTGACTGCCTTGAGTTAGGACATAGGGTTAAGGTTAGGGTTACAAAACCCAGAACCCCTTGAAGAAGAACCCCAGTGCACTACTGAAAATATATACTATTAATCTTTCTCCCAGACTTCCCAAAAGCTACCTTCGGCCTTTTACCAGGGTAATTATACATTGAGGAAAGGAAATAATCAGACTTTTCAGGGATTACTGGATACTGGTTCTGAACTGACACTAATTCCAGGAGACCCAAAACATTACTGTGGTTCACCAGTCAGAGTACAGGCTAGTGGAAGTCAGGTGGTCAATAGAGTTTTAGCTCCAGTCCATCCCACAGTGAGTCCAGTGGGTCTCTGAACCCATCCTGTGGTTATTTCCCTAGCTTCAGAATGCATAATTGGAATAGACATACTGAGCAGCTGGCAGAATCTCCACGTCGGTTCCCTGACCGGTGGGGTGAGGGCTATTATGGTGGGAAAGGCCAAGTAGAAGCCACTAGAACTGCCTATAGACAGTTTTAGAAAAATAGTAAATCAAAATCAATATCACATTCCTGGAGGAATTACAGAGATTAGTGCCACCATGAAGGACTCGAAAGATGCAGGGGTGATGATTCCCACCACCTCCCCATTCAACTCTCCTATTTGGCTTATGCATATGACAGACGGATCTTTGAGAATGGCAGTGGATTATTGTAGGCTTAACCAGGTGGTGACTCCAATTGCATCTGCTGTACCAGATATGGTTCCTTTGCTCGAGAAAACCAACACATCTCCTGGTGCCTGGTATGCAGCTATTGACTGACAAATACCTTTTTCTCCACCCCTGTCAATAAGAACCACCTGAAGCAGTCTGTTTTCTGCTGGCAAGGCCAGAAGTACACCTTCATTGTCCTACCTCAGGGGTATATCAACTCTTCAGTTCTATTTTATAATTTAGTACATAAGGATCTTGATCGACTTTCACGAGATATCACATTGGTCCGTTACATTGATGACATTATGCTGATTGTACCTTGTAAGCAAAAAGTAGCAACTAGCCTTATTGGTAAGACACTTGCATATCAGATGGTGGGAAATTTATCTGACAAAAATTCACGACCTTCTACTTCAATAAAATTTCTAGGGGTCCAGTGGTGGGAGGTATATCAAATATCCCTTCCAAGGTGAAGGATAAGCTGATCTGGACCCTAGATCCTCCTACAACCAAAGAAAGAGTCACAATATGTTATGGGACTTTTTGGATTCTGGAGGCACCATATTCCCCATCTGGATATGTTACACCAGCCCATTACTGGGTGACCCAAAAAGCTACTAGTTTTGAGTGGGGCCCAGGACAAGAGAAGCCTCTGCAACAGGTCCAGGATGCTGTGCACACTGCCCTGCCACTTGGGCCATATGGTCCGGCAGATCCAGTGGTGCTTGAAGGGGTAAGGATGCTGTTTGGTGCCTTTGACAGGTCCCTACACACCACGACCTTGTCTGGACCCTACCTCAGCCCTCCATAACTGCAACATCCCTCCTCCAAGCCTAATCATAGCAACTTTAAATAACTTCTAACAAATACGGGGCACTTATTATGTGCCAAGCATTGAGATCGACGTAGTATTTTTAGTTCATTTAATCATCACAACTACCCTTTGGTTAAGTTATAATACTATATATATATATTTTTTCTACATGTGAGGAATTTAAACATCTGAGAGATTAACTGACAGTAAATCATACAGGTAATGAGTGGTAGAACCAGATCTGAACTCAGGCATGTCTAATGCATACTGTGTGTTTGTAAATACTATGCTATATATGGCCTCACTTAGTGAATGCTGAAGATTAAACTTTAATTCACTTAGTGAGTGCCCAAGATTAGGATGATGTGTTTTAGTGTGTCCCAGTTTGCCCAGGACTGTCCCGGTTTTAGCACTGAAAGTCCCATATCCTGGGAAACCCCTCAGTCCCAAGCAAATCCAGACACCTGGCAATAATTTGCTAGTCACAACCTTTATGGTTATTGCCTTCCAAGAAATAAGTGATAACAATAGATTAGCATTCACTTGATCCTGAGATCATCCCCACTATCTTTCAGTAAAACCATCCACTCTGGCTCATCTAAAAGGTGGCATAATCACCAGATCCTGGCAGGATTGGTTATTGTGTTTCACCGAGATGTTTGAGAAAACCTTTCTGCCATTGTTAAGACACAGGCCCAAGCTTCTCCATCACCCTGTTATTCCTGAAGATCACAACAAAATAGCCGGCTGCTATGTTCCCTTGAGACTCCAGTAATTGGAACCTACTAACTAGATCTCACTTTGTGAAATGGCCCCTCCAATTGACGGATCATAAAAAAGGAACTGGCAGTCCTCTAGTCTATTTGATCAGTGTAGGCAATCAACCCAGATAGACCGATGCATCCAAGGGGATTTTAAGAGGCCAAAGTTATTGGCTTTGCTTGTCTTTGCATTAGACATTCAAAAACTCAGCAGGCTAACTGCAAATCATCCCTTGGTGTTGGGTAGGCCCAAGTCTAATGACCTTTCTCATAACTCTGTCAGACCCTCAGCTTCTAAAACCCAAAAAAGAGTATTTGGGTTTGGGGAATAGGAGCAAAAGTGGCACTTGAACAGTTCAAAAATTTCTCAACAAAATTGGCATAAGACGTATACCTGAAAGGGGTCTTGTGTGAATTAGATGAGCTGTATTTCTCTCCAGCTGTGCAGGTGTTTGTTTTGTATCAAACTTTCTATGAAAAAGGCACTTGGGAAAATCAAAGCCCAGCATTTCTTAAGCCTTCTCAAGCTAAGAAGTCTTATATAAAGATGCTGAAAGTGGTGGTATTTTTTAAAAGCCATGTAAATAATTTAACTTATTTTAAATTGTATCCAAAAAAGCAAAGATAGGCTTCTTTTTAAACTTTCATTTTAAAATTGATTCCACCTATTAGAGAGAATTTTTACTAAATTGGTGTTTAACACTAAATTGTAAGCTGTTGCCCAAGTTATCACATAAGGAAAATCTTGCCCATTTCCTTCTCACAGCATAGACCCTTCAAATCTGCTCTTGTCCTCTCCTCAACTTGATCCACGGTGACACCACAACTATCTTTCTTTGGTGGCCCTTTCGCAATGTCTTTTCTGGGTCCTAAAGAAACATTCTTGTTATCTAGACTATATAACCAAAATATGTGAAAGAGAAGAGTGGGAAAAAAACTAAACACAAGATATGTAATGGTGGGACATGGGTATAATTGAAGGAGCAGAAATTGGGAGCACTGAGGTGGGGGCAGGGCTGGGAGCTAGTGTGAAAGATTAGCTGGTGTCAGGAGGCAGGTGTGCAAATACATACCACAGGTCAGTGTATAGAAGCTGTCTTAGTCCATTCAGGCAGCTATAACAAAATATCAGAGACTGAGTAGCTTATAAAAAACAGAAATTTGTTTCTCATAGTTCTAGAGGCTGAAAGTCCAAGACCTGGGTGCCAGCATGGTTGGATGAGGACCCTCTTCTAGGTCACAGACTTCTCATTGTACCTTCACGTGGTGAAAGGGGATATGGAGCTCTTGTGGGGTATTTTTATAAGCGCACTAATCTCATTCATGAGGGCTTCACCCTCACGACCTAAGCACCTCCTAAAGGTCCCAATTCCTAATAGTATCACATTGGGCATTAGGATTTCAACATATGAAATTTGAGGGGACACAAGCATTCAGACCATAGTAGAAGCTGCACAAAGTTTAGACATCATTCACAAACTATTTATTGAGCACCTATTATGTGCCAGAGACTATTCTAGGTACCTAGCATTCAGCAGTAAACAAGACAGACAAAAAGCTCCTGCTGTCTTGGAGCTTGTATTCTAGTGCCAATCAGATGCCATTTGATCATTTAAATCCTTTCACTTTGTCCTTTCACCTCTACCCCCACTGCCACACCCCTGTTTAGTCCCAAATTCCCATGTGTCTAGATAGTAGCAATTGTCTCTTAACTAGTTTCCCTGTCTCCAGTTTAACATCCTTGAAACTCATCCTCCTTTTTACCAACAAATTAATCTTTCTAAGGCATATCTCTAAGCACATTCTTCTCCACTCTAAACTTTCAGTAGTTCCCCATTGTTTTTAATTAATTCTAAAACTCTTTAGCTTGGGGTTTAAGACCATTCATGACATAGCCACAACTTACCTTTCCAGCCTTGTCCCATACCATCCACCTCCACTACCCCTACATTTCAGCCACTCTTTGCTTTCTCAGCTCCATTCCTTTGCTCATCTTAGTTCCTTTGACTTGAATTCCTTTCTCCCCACAAACAATTCCACATGTCCAAATCATACCTTCAAGGTCTAACTGGCACCAAATTGGATAATCACAGATTTCCCATATACTCTCCGCTTCCATAGAGTGATCTTCCCAGCCACTCTTGTTTTTGTTCAGCTTTCTCCCCAGGATCAAATCCCAGTCCAGGGGCTGGGGCCTCCACTCCTACTGCATGTACACTATAGTCCATGGTGACCTAGCTGATTTTCAAATACCAACTGCCTTGGGTACCTGCGCTCCCCTAGTGAACAGACTTTGTCCTGGGTTCCAACTGCCATATGTGGTCACGAAGAAACTTCATATCTTGTGTCCAAGACTCAAAATGACAATGATGGCCTTGACTTCGTATACCAATTCAACCGTTTTCCTCCCCTCTGTCTTGCTTGATTGACCATTTGCTAAAACAGTTAAGTATGGGGAATTACACTCAGGCATTTGTCTATATAGAAAGGTAGTAGCAACGTATGTGCAGAGCTGACCCTCGGTGCCATAACTTTAAAATGTCAGATAGCCTGTCCTCCCCTACCCAGTTCTGGTCATTGTCCCAAGCTGTCCAGAATCTAGGAAGCTCTCCGGAATCCACCACATCCTGTATTTGCTGGTGTCAGCATTTAGATGGGCAACTCCACCTAAAAAATAAAAAGCGATTCATGCTTGCTGCCCTGTGGATGGACTAGCTTTCATACCAGTTCCCCCTCCTCTCAATATTTTCAACCATAGCTCTTGGTTTGGTGGCCCCCTAAAAGCCACACTAGTTTTGACTTGTAAATGTAAAATACTCCTAATAAAAAACCATACGAGAAGACTCGTAATATAAAATGATGATGAGGACGATGATGACAATGATGATAATAGGTAACATTCACTGAGTGCTTATTATATAGCAGGCATTGTGCCAAGCACTTTGTCTGTGTTATCTCAATTCTTACAACAGTCCTATGAGGCAGGAACTGCACTATTTTTCTTCCCATTTTACAGATGAGAAAACTGAAGCACACAGAAACATAGCAATTTGGAAAAGATCACACAGCCCATAGATAGCAGAAAACTCGACATCTGTGGACTGTGTTCCTACAGTTATCTCTCCCTAACGCATCAACCCCAAATGTCTTTATCTGGCTTTCAGGGCCCTCGGCTAACTATGCTCTTCATCTATTCTAATTTGTGATAACTGTTGAACAAGGACTTTCCCCTTTAATGATTTCCTAATCATTCCCATCTGGAGAATAGTATTTCTTCAATTTGGAGGTCTTTCTTTTATTCTCCACTATTCTCTTTAAAAAACACGCTTCCAGACTCGCCTTTCTAAGAAGGCTTACCTGAACTACTCCAGCTCCATTACTTAGCCCAGGAAATCTATAAAGAAATTCAGAAGTATCAAAACATCAGTAACCTGTACACAATGCTATTCAAAGAGCTGCCCTTCTAGAGGCCAAGGAGCATTAAAAAAAGTTTTTTCACTCAACAAATATTTACTAGGAGCCTACTATGTATGAGACACATTTTTAGGCTTTGGGGATACCGTAGTGAGCAATCCTTGCCCTTGGCGGGCTAGCATCCTGGTTGGGGAGACAATGAACAAAATAAGCAGGTTGATGTTATAGTATGTTAGATGGCAGTGAGTGCTAAGGAGAAGAATAAAGCAAGGAGAAGGAATAGGGAGTATTCGGGGGGGAGAGCATTGCAGTTATTAATAGAGTGGGCAAGGTAGAGTTCACTGAAAAGATGATGCTTGACACGATTCTGATTAAGACCTGAAATGACTCACCCGACGTTTACCTCGAGATACTTGTTAATTGAGTAGCAAAGGGGGTTAAATAAAAGCTTTCAAACCAGTTTGACTCTTTTAATGTCAATCACAATTGGAGAAAATATTTAAGATGTCTTCACCACAGCTTCCACCATATTTTCTCCTTTTCAAAACTCTTTGGGCTGTCTATAGCCCAGCTCACTTTGAGAGGTAATAGAGCAGCATGGACCTTGTGGTTTGACCGACTTGTGTTCCTGTCTCAGCTCTGCCACTTACTTGCTGTGTGACTTTGACGCAAATCATTTAAATCAGCATCATCTGCAAAATGGGGCTATATTAGTAGTTATCTCAGAGGACTGTTGGGGGGATTCAACAGGACAAGGCATGTGATGCATTTCACATGGTGCTCACAGAAGTTGGGTAGCTGGGTAGTTGTTGCTATTGGGCTTTGTCAGCAAGGTGTAAATGAATTGGTGGCCACAACACCCTAAAACAGACATTGGTTCCTGGTTTCTCGGCCTCCACCAGGAAAATTAATTCAGACGTTGTTCCATGTTGCAAGCAGGTTTTATAATGGTTGTTATGTTCAACTGTATATGGCAGGGGCAAACAATTGTAGAGCAACAAATCAACCAAATAGCTGAGGGAAAAACAATAACACTACTACAACTGGAAAAAGGTTACTTCAACCGCTATCTAGTGATGTGGACAGAGATTCCCTTTAGAAGGAAGGCCTTCAACAGCTGGAAGTGAGAGTTATTTTCGTATGTGACTCAATGCCAGAAATATTTTGAATTAATAAAGATGCATTGCTTGCTTAACTTGAGTGTGTATTTTTCTATTTTGATGACAATTATTTGTGGGTGGAAAATACACCAAAAATGTGTTTTATCTAGGGGAAATGAATCTTAATTTCAAACATATAGACAAACTTGTTTTGAATCTCAGTGAAAACAAATTTGTTTTGGAGTCAACACCTAATATGCTATATTACAGCCTCAAGTCTAGTTTTCTAGCCAAGTAATAGACCCATTAAAATAGAAATACAGAACAGAAACATTAACATACTCTTCACTTCACATCGAGCAAGTACATGATCCAAAATTAGTGCTATTTGAGTCCTGAGTTTCCATAAATCTTTTAGACATCAGCAAAGCTGCTGACACATTTTTTAAGAGGATTAAAAAAATAAAGCCAGTCAGGGAGGAAAATAAAGAGATCTAGGAATTAGATCCCTGTTCTGGCCAACTTGGCTCCTCTTCACCAAAGACATATATATATATATACATATATATATATATATATATATATATATATATATATATATATGTCATATTACATCCTAATTGCTGCATTCTACTAGCAAACAATTAGAAAAAAGCCAACAAAAAGCCTTGTCCTTTAGCATTTCCTTCATGGGGCATAATCATTTCATTTTTCTTGTACCATTTGGATCTTCTCTTCTTCTGAGATACTTGTGGCAATGTGTCTTCCCGCAGAATCTCAATTTCCCTTGCCATGCTTCAGACCCAGGCACCCACAAAAGAATAGTTGGAGGGCAATGATACTTTGGAGAGAAAGACTGTACTCTTTGTGCTTTTGTGTCTTTCTTTCTTTGTTAGGCTTTTGCCTACACCATGGTGTTTCTATACCCATATTCTTTTCCTCAATCTGCCCACTCCTAAAATCTACATAGTCTTCTTCAAGAAGCTCTTCTCCCAACTTTCTATCACCTTATCACGGCCCTCCTCAGCCCTAGGCTTTTCTTCTCTCCATGTTCACCCACTCACATGACCCCCAACTCTGGCTTTAGCAAGAATCTCCCTGGAATAATAGTCTTATTTCTCCAACCACCAATACTATATCACCCATGTCAGTGGTCCTCAGTCACCTCAAAATCAAGTTTATTCCAATTTTAACCTATTATAATTTCCTCCAATCTATGCTCTTTTTATACTGTCTCCCCAGTTGCCCAAGCTTGAAATCTTGGAATAAGTCATTTTTTCCTCTTACCTTCACCTGCTTGTGCTATAGTCAACCAGTATTCAAATCCTCTAATCTTAGGTCCTACCGTTGATCATTTAACTTAAAAAACCTGCCTCCTCCCCTCCCCCATGTCTCATTTTAAAAAATTCATCCCTATGACCTCATTTAGCTTCACATGTTGATGTTGTTGATACCTCTGATATGCACTCCTTATATTCACTTTCTATTCCTTATGTGAACACTGTAGTCTAGGCTTGTATAACCTTAAGACAATGTGATCACTTTGGGGAGGCTGCTGTGTCCTACATTGGAGACATTACCTGCTCACTTTCTCTGAAACTGAGCTGGAATGACTGTTCAGATAACATAGTGATGCTTAGTTTTAATTCTTATAACCAAATATTAAAGAACTGCAGGGAAGCGCTACATCAACAGTCTTGTTTACATAAGAGAATGATGAATATGATTTAACATTGATAAAATATAAAATAGTTAAGAACTTTTTAACCATAATGAAGTAAATCAGAGAGTACCAAAGACAGAGGGAAACAAAAACTAAGAAATGTCATCAGTTTTATAACAGAACTTGAAATATTGATTCTGATCTCATTCTCATCTATTTACAGCTTTTTTTTTAATGGCTAAATTTTACTTATAATTCTTGGTTGATTTTGACTTTCTACCCCATTCTTATTTTGTGTGAGCCGTAGGTCTGGATTTCAGAGCAGCAATCACCACTTAATGGAATGAGTCAAAAATAGGCTCCATCTACTTACTTATTTTTGTGGCTCTTCCTGCTAAAACAGGTCTTCCTTTGAATTACCCTCTAGAGGAGGTCTACACGGTGAGTTTTAATCTGGAACAAGAAATCCCTCTTACTTTCTCTCAGAAGTAAATCTCTTTGAACTTTTTCTTTGCATCTGTAAACAAGACATGAGGGTAGACAGGGAGTGGGGTATGGCCCTCTGTTTTAACATAGTTGCCCCAAACTCCTCAAAGTGAAACTGAAGAATAATTATACATTAATTTGGTTTTCTAAAAGGCCAAAGCAGAGCTGGATTACCCAATAAGTAGTCAAAAAATACACACCAACACAGAGACCCCCCAAAATTAGAATTAGAATAAAAAGCTTCTGGAAAAAAATTAATATTGAATTTTAAAAAAAATGACTCAAAGTAGTCATCACAGAGGAAAAACCAAAACCTTGTTGAACTTTGTTCTACTTATTTTATAGTTTAGGGATGTTTTATTAGTTTAAATTACATATGGGCGTGAGTACTATCTTTTTGACATTCTACTTAAAGCCTATAAGGTCTTCATCTGGCCTAGGGACAGATTTTTTTTTTTTTATAAAACCAATTTGTGTTAACAAAGTTTAATCATTTTATTCTAATAAATATTTTCATATGATTAAATTATTGTAACAAACTCACAGACTCTTTAAAGCTAGACTATATTTCCCAGCCTCCCTTACATTTAAGTGTGGCCCTATGACTGAGTTTTGGCCAATGAAATGTGTATGAATTCTTGGACTGACCCATTAAAAACCTCCCACACAATCTTCCATTTTCTCTTTTCCATCCTCCAGCTAAATGGAAGGACTGCCAATGTGTTTACTTGGTTGCTGTAGACCTTTGACTATTTTCAGGGTTTCTGTAACATTACTTTAGCCACCCTCTAGTTGTTTTTTCAAATGCTTCTGTGGGAAAATGTGGAACCATAGCTACCTAGTCTGTCATCTTATGGGTGTCACTCCTGAATATGACTTCTTGTGTTCACCTTTGTCCTTCTTTATGTGTTATCACTCCACCCACAGTGGCCTTGCTTCTGTACCCTCCACCACACTCAAAACAGTAGGAAATTTTAAGAAATTTTTATTTGCCTTCACCCCAGTCCATCCCCAGTGCAGATGGCACAGTCTGAAGGAAGTCATAGCCCAGTTCCAAATTCCCTCCCTCAAACTAGAAGGAACAGAGTAGACTTTATTTGCAACATTCTGACTTATCTAAAGGATGCTTGTGGGATAGCTCTGTTTCACCTGACTCAGGTCTCAGGCTAGGAAAAGCCATGGAAACCCACAGTGGCCAGGGCACATGAAAGCTGCAGGAGGCCTACAGATCTCCCAATGCCTGAGGCAAGAGAATATGGGTAGAAGAATACAGTAGAACATCTAAGACCCTGAGAAGAGGTTGGGGTGAGACTCTTTGAAAAATTAAGACATTTCAAAGCAGCCATATATATGGTGAATTTTAAAAACACACACTCAGGGCCAGCCAATATGCATGCTCACAAAAGACCAAAGACCTTAAGTGTTAACCCTGGGTTAATTCGAAGATTTACAACATGCCCTACTAATTAGTGAAGGTCTTCCTTAGTGCAAAATCAATTCACAAAGACTGGGAGGAGTGACTGGTTTTTTTTTTCAAATGCTCAATTTTCAACAGAAAAACCACGAGTCATGTAAAGAAACAAGAAAACATGCCCCAATCAAAGGAAGAAAATAAAATGTCAGAAACCATCCCCAAAGAAGGACAGGCACTGGATGCACCAAATAAAGACTTTAAAACAACTGTCTTAAATATGCCCAAAGAGTTAAAGGAAAATACTAAGAAACAAAGGAAGTCAGCAAAACAATATATTAACAAAATTAGAATGACAACAAGGAGATAGAAATTGTTAAAAGGAACCAAACAGAAATCTGGAACTGAAAAACACAATAACTGAGTTGAAAAATTCACTAGAGGAATTCAACACCAGTCTCAAACAGGAAGAAGAAAAAATCAGTGGACTTGAAGACTGAATATTTAAAGTTATCAAGTCTGAAAGACAAAAATAAAAAAGAATGAGGGAAAATGATTAGAGCCTAAAAGTCTTACAGGACATGATCAAGGAGACCACTATATTCATTTTTGGAGTCCAAGGAGGAAAAGACAGAAAGAAAGGGGCATGAGATTATTTGAAAAAAATAATGGCCAAGACCTTCCTAAATTTGAGCAAAGACATGAATATACAAATACAAGAAAGTCAATGAACTCCAAGTAGACTAAACCCAAAGAGACCCAGAACACATATAATCAAATCTTGAAGAGACAAAGTGACAGCAAGCAAGAGACAGCAAGAGAGAAATTGACTCATTACATACAAGAGACCCTCAAAAAGATTATCAGTAGATTTTTGAGCAGAAACCGTGGAGGCAGAAGGCAGCAGCATGACATATTTAAAGTGTTGAAAGGAAAAAAAACTGTCACCTGAGCATTCTATACCCAGCAAAACTCTTCTTCAAAAATGAAGAAGAAATTAAGACATTCCCAGAAAAAGAAAAGCTGAGGTAATTCATTGCCACTAGACATGCCCTGCAAGAAATGCTAAATGGAGTCCTTCAAATTGAAATGAAAGAATACCAAATGATAATTTGAAATCATATGAAAATATAAAGATCTTTGATAAAGATAAACACATGGACAAATATAAAAACCAGTATTTTTGTAATTTTGGTTTATAACCCCACTTTTTATTTTCTGTAAGATTTAAAGGATAAATGTATTTAAAATAATAAATCTATGTTAATTGGTATATATAAAGATGTAATTTTTGACACCAATAACATAAAGTAGAGAGGGGCAGAGCTGTAATGGAGTACAGTTTTTGTATGTGATTGAAGTTAAGTTGGTAACAACTTAAAATAGATTACTGTAACTTTAGGGCATTATATGTAATCCCTATGGTAACCACAAAGAATATATCTATTGAAAGGGGACCCTCATGCACTGTTGGTGGGAATGTAAATTGATACAGCCACTATGGAGAACAGTATGGAGGTTCCTTAAAAAATTAAAAATAGAACTACCATATGACCCAGCAATCCCACGACTGGGCATATACCCTGAGAAAACCATAATTCAAAAGGACACATGCACCCCAATGTTCATTGCAGCACTATTTACAAAGCCAGGACATGGAAGCAACCTAAATGTCCATCAACAGAGGAATGGATAAAGAAGATGTGGTACATATATGCAATGGAATGTTACTCAGCCATAAAAAGGAACAAAATTGGGTCATTTGTAGAGATGTAGATGGACCTAGAGAGTGTCATACAGAGTGAAGTAAGTCAGAAAGAGAAAAACAAATATTGTATGTTAACGCATATATGTGGAATCTAGAAAAATGGCATAGATGATCTTATTTGCAAAACAGAAATAGAGACACAGACATAGAGAACAAAAGTATGGACACCAAGGGAGGTGGGAGGAAGTGGGAGATTGGGATTGACATATGTACACTATTGATATTATGTATAAAATAGATAATTAATGAGAACATACCGTATAGCACAGGGAACTCGATTTAATGCACTGTGGTGACCTAAATGGGAAGGAAATCCAAAAGAGAGGGGATATATGTATATGTATAGCTGATTCATTTTGCTGTACAGTAGATACTAACACAACATTGTAAAGCAATTATACCCCAATGAAAATTAATTAAAAAGTAATGCTTAGATTATCACCCAGTATGATGAAGTATTTTAATATATGTTTATTGAATGGAAAAATAAATGAGCAGATAAACTATACGTCATGTGAGGCTGTTACACTGGAAAAACAAGAATTTATCTGTTGAATATAAACAAAAGAAAATGAGAAGGGAATCAAAATGTACCATTACAAAGAAATAATACAACACAAAAGAAGGCAGTAATGAAAGAAATGAGGACCAAAAAAAAAAAAAAAAAAGGCATAAGGCTGACGACAACAAAATGGCAAAAGTAAGCTTGGGAACAGAGCAAGTTTAAATACCATAAAGCTCATGGTTCTTACTGAGATTCAGCCATTTTTCTTGAATAAACAGTTCTCGGATTGTTGAAAGATTTTGGTTAATTTCCAGAGTTCTGAAAAAGTTGATTTTGAATATTTTTCTCATGTTCTTGTTACCTGTAAGGAGGAGCAGATCTGTGGAAGTTCTTACTCTACCAATCCAAAAGTGCTCTCTTATAGCTGTCTTAATCCTAAGCTATGTCTTGTACCAAACAGGGCCCATATATCACCAAACCCTTTATACATATATACCAGTCACAGACACATATATCACATTAACAGCTACACACACGCACACACACACACACACACACACACGCACAGTTTTCACTTCATTCTATCAACAGCCAAGTGGATTGGGGTAAAAAAAAGTACTTGAAAAGTCAGCTGCCTTCCTACCCGGGAATACCTTGAACATCTCATGCAGGTCGATAAATATGCAAACCATGAAAACCAGTACTGGCTCATGTGCCTCAGGGCTTAAAGATCATGATTGGCTTAATGAAAATAGACTGCAGGCTAAAGAGAATCGTGAGGAGCTGCTAAAAAAAAGACATTCAGTATGCTAAAATTCCTCTCTGTTTTCTTCATGTTTATTTTTTCATAGCTGCTATGTTTGACATGGTTTTGTAGAACATAGTTTCAAGCAATGTAAACATGTAACTACACTTCTCACTGTAGTATAGTTGTTTCCAATGCCTGTTTGATTTAATGTGAAGATGTTTTTTCCTGGCTTGAGTAGAATGCTTATTTTAATTCACTTTGGGGACACCCTTTTGGGTAGCATTTGAGCCTTCAGAGGAACTTGGCAAAAAATATATATACATATATATCTATGTATGTATATATCTTTCAGGCTTTCTTCTAAGATACAATTAGGCAGCTGGTCAGAGAAAAGACCCTCTTTAACAATGTCGATCTGTAGTAGAGAAAAGGGGCCTTGAAAACCCTCATGCTCTGTTTGTGTTCCTATAAGTTACTGCCTTGAGGAAGAACGAATTCAGCCAATTAGGAAGGAGATGGTATGAATGGGGTGAGAAGTATTCTTCGAGCTCTTACAAACTATTTCCCTTCATACCGGTTTTGAACTCTTAGCAATGCAAGACCTCTCTAAATTCTTCAAAATCTATCAATCACTCTTCCATAAAATCAAAAATAACTCGAGTTGGAAGAGACATTAGAGATCACATAGTCTTGTCCAATTTACTATTTAATACTTGAAATTCCTCTATAATACGTCTGCCACTGGATTTTAAGCCTCTTTTCTCATTTCCAGTGATGGGGAAGCTTACTATCTCCTGAGACAAATTTTTCTCCCTTTGAATGGTACTGTACATTCATAAATTATTTTTTTATATTGAGTTGAATCTAGTTTTCATGGAACCTACACACACACACACACACACACACACACACACACGTGCACAATGATTCTGATTTACTCTTTAGAGAAATAAAGAAGGTATCTGAGTCCTCTTCCCATAGACAGCAGTTTTGTTCACCCAAGTCTTACCTTCTTCAAACAAAACATTACTTATTCTTTAACCACACCTCTCAGGCCCAACCTGTTTCACTGTATTTAAGTCCAAGTGTGTTGGTAAGTGTTTAACCAGCTCTCTGAAGGAGGGAATTTGGGGTGGGAGAGTTCTTTGTAGCATGTAGCATTTGCCAATTATTTGTAGCATTTGCCAATTTCCCATCATGGCCTACCATCATGATGATTTTGGATGTGGAAATGTACATAATCACTGCTCATGAACTGGTGCAAGTCACCTCCAGCACACCACTGGTCTTGGCCCCCTTCTTTCCTGTTCAGGCCTTTGGAGTCAACTCTACAGAAAACATTTGATTTGCCTTGGACCAAACCTTAATCCAAGGAACATGGGATCATGGCAGCCATATATACATGTCCCACCTTCCGGTACAAAAGCAGGCTTTCTGAATTCTCCATCCTTCCCTCCCTGTAAATGAGTAGAAATCCAACAGCTCCTTGCCAGATCAGAAAACAGTCAATTGGAAAGTTACAATGTCTTCATCATAAGATTGGCAATGAAATAGTGTGTTCTCTAGTGACCAGAAAGACTTAATGTGGCTCTCTGGACTCACATTACCTATATGTCATGGCCAATCTGCCACAGGAAATTCTGCGTGAGTCTATAAGAGGAATCAGGTTTAGGGTATATATAATTCATTTCTGCTAAAGCATAGTTAATTTCATATACATCCTATTCTTTGGTCCTCGTTTTTCAGAAAGCAACTCTAAGTTTTCCATTATCTAGTCTGAGAACTCCAAACTCCAGCTTGCTGGTGCCAGTAACACAGACATGGCCCACACTGCCGTCTGGGAAATAACAGGTCTATTTGGTCAGGTGTGCAATTGACTTTACTCTCTTACATGAAGGTCTTGACAGATCATCATTTAAGACTCGCTTGACAACATGTTTCCATCTTCCAGTGACTTTTAGGTGCCTTACTAAAAATGAAAAAAAAAATGGCATTTTGTAAATAAATACACATCCAGGCGTTCAGAGGAGAATGGATCTACCAAAACAGAGGCTAGAGGCAAGGTTCTGCCTGTGGCTTACCTTTCTTTCCAGCTGCTTGGGAGATTGTTTTAAGCTCTCCTCATCTGGTCTCACGGCCCAGGGATCCTTGAGATTCAGTCTCTTTTGACTTTTCCTTGTCCTGCTGAAAGACAAACTGGTAGAAATAGGTAAAAAGAGATTGTTCTCAGCCAAGTAAGATTTTTCAGAGTTAAAACATAGCAATACACAAAATGTATTTACATCAGTGGTTCTCAGTCTTGCTCTACATTGAAATCATCTGCAGAGCTTTAAAAAATATTGATGCTTGAATCTCACCCCCAGGGTTTCTGATTGATCTGGGGTGTGACCCGAGCATTAGGACTTTTAAAGCTCTACAAGTGATTGTATTACACAATCAAGCTTGAGAACTACTGATTTAGACAATTCCTTAATGTATTAGTTTTCCTATTGCTGCTGTAACAAATTACCACCAACTTAGTGATTTAAAATAACACAGATTTATTATCTTGCAGTTCTGGAAGTCAGACGTCCAACATGGGTTTCGCTGGGCTAAAATCAAGGGCCAGACAGAGCTGCATTCCTTCTGGAGGCTCTAGGGGTAACCTGCTTCCTTGCCAGTCCAGCTTCTCGAGGTTGCCTGTATTCTTGGGCTCGTGGCCCCTGTCCTCCATCTTCGAGGCCAGCAAGATCGGGCCAAGTCCTTCTCATGCTACATCACTCTGGTTCTCTCTCTTCTGCCTCCCTCCTCCTCTTCTAAGTACCTTTGTGGTTACATTGTCACACCTGGATGATCCATAATAATCTCCTCCTTGCAAGGTCAGCTAATTACCAAACCTAATTCCACCTGCGATCTTAATTCTCCTTTGCCATCTAACCTAACTTCTTCAGTTTCCAGGGATATAGACAGCTTTGGGGAGCCGTTTATGTGCCTACCAGAATTGGGTCTCTCCCGGATCATCTATAATAATTCTGCATGGAAGGTGGAGGGGTTAGGTGGAGGAAGAGGAATATATACCAAAAGGAAAATACTCAAATCCATTTTTGTCTGTCTTTGGAGCGTCTGAAGAGAGACACTGTCACACATTTATGCTCAGGTGTTCATTTAGTTTTATATATATATATATATATATAGTCAATAAACACTTTGGACAGAGCCTCATACACACTAGTCACTAAATAAATGTTCAATGAATGCATGGATGGATGAATGGCTGATATTGTTTTTGAATGTGCATTTCCTCAAGTTTTCCATACTTCTCTGTCTTGAGTAAAAAGTAAAAAAGGCGATCTTTGTCCTATCAAGCTCAAACTTTTTCTAGGACACAGTTTGAGTAAAGAGAGAAATTTAGAGGTTGGGTATCCAGACTAGGGGTAGAATCCTCAGTAGCAAGGCCAAGTGAGAAAAATAGCTACAGAAAAAAAAAAAAAAAAAAAAAAAAAGCGTGGCTAATGCCTTCTGGGCCTCATCAGAGGACAACTGCATTCAGGGATGCACCTGATACCTCCTTCTACTGGTGTCAGAAGTGGAAATAGTACTGGATGGTCTATAGTGTCTTGAAGGTTTAATAGATCAGTAAGTCAAATGCTATACAACAAAATTCCTGAAAGTTAATAACATGAAGCAGTTTTTTGTTTGTTTGTGGATTAAGCCATCCCCATTTGGCTCCACTCGAGACAGCAGCTCCAAGTCCTTGCAGACCCATTTCTACCTGGGTCAATTTTCATCTCACATCTGTCTTTCTAGCTCGAAGAATTTGGCTTTCCCACGTGGTTCAAATGTTCATGCTCTTTAGATCATGAGAATGGGGCCATTTTAATGGGGGTCTAGAGACCCTAATGCTAATTCAAATGCCAGTGAATGACCTCTGCTTCTGTCAGGGCTCCTAATTGTGTGCTCATTTCAGAACCTGGGGTTGGGGCAATGTACGCAAAAGCTTACTGCAATGCTAAAGGGGGAAAAATGGCAGACACCAAAAGCTTTCTGACTGTAATTCTTTGTGCATGCCTGCGACCTCTCCTCCAGAACTCTCAGGGAAAAACTTTGCAGGGATTAGGGACCACAGTCAACAAAACAGGGGTTATTCCTTTGTGACACTGACAACTCACTTTGCCAGTCTGAGATTCGACTCTGTTGCTTCCATAACACGCTTTTGATGGGTACCACTGTATCCGCTTCCACGCTGCCAGGCACTGTTCTGCTTCCACTAGGACTGCCTCTTGGAGTCCTCAAAGCACCAAAGCTGCGTGGAATTCTATGGTGAAGTGTAGGGGATGATCCTCCCATTTTATTTACACTCTGTTGAAGGGATGTTGAGTTAGGGACACAGCCGAATGACAGATGCCACAGTGTTCTCCATATCAGCTCTCCTCTCCCACACTAAGGAAAGACAATTGAACCAAGCTTGCAAGCCTAGCTTTCTCTCCAGGTGGGATGAATTCTCCCAGGAAATTTCCCGGTCCCTCACGCAAGTAAACTTATGTGCAAGGATACATCTGAAACCTAGTCATGGTCATAGTTTAAACTCAGAATGAGAACTTTTGCTATATAAGGTTGATCTTTAGGCCCTTCCCAAGTATCACTAATCAGTGAACAGTCTCTCCAGAAGGAAAATAAAAGCTTAAAAGAAGGCCAGGAGGGGAATTGAGATCTTGGTCTTGCTAACACTTGGGTCCCATCCCTAGGTAAAGCCTACACCTTTTCTTCAACTATCACCAGTAGATTCAAGGGTTTTTAGCAAAGATCACATATCTCAATTATTTTCAGGCAGCCAGGGGAGTTTTTAAATCAGAGATTCTGGGAAAGAAGTCTTGAACTGTGATAAGTAAAGTAAGGAAGGAGAATTACATCAGAGAACATGGATACATAGAAATACAAATACTTCTTTTGAGTCCGTCCACAGGTGGATCTAGAGTCTCAAAGTACTTCTGAGGAGAGAAGAAGTTGGTGACAGGTCAAATAATTGGTTTTAGAGTTTAAAACAGTTAATTGTTTTGCAATTAACAAGTTAGCATGGAGTTGCTTGCTTTTAAAATACCTAGCTACTTGAAGAAAATAAACTGTCATTTGTGCCCTTTTTTCCCCCAACTTGTTGGAATATATGTGAAAACAAAGAGTAAATTATTTTCCTAAACAGTAAGAAAAATTAGTGGATTCAGAGTAATTGACTGTAATACGGAAATATCGGGACAGGATCATTCAGAAGGAGAGGATGGGAATCAAAATCCATCATTTTAGAATTTGTGGATATGAGCCACATATACAAAAGTGAACTCTGAAACATGGGCATTACCACCAGCTTTCTGGGTACTTCTATCTTGCAATGCCTGATTGAAGGTCATAAGTTTGATGAGCTGAGTTTTTAATTTTTTAAAGAAGAAAATAACGTTCTCATAAAAAGACAGAAGGTATAGTAATTTAGAGGTCAGATTGGATTTAGATAGACCTGGCTTCAAATCCCTTTTCCACCATTTACGAGCTGTATGACTTTGCAACATTTCTGAGCATGCGTGATGGGGAAGGACAGTGGCCCACCAAAATTTGTATTCCCCCTTCCTTAGAGTACAATTGTTACAGGGAAGTAGCCACCTAGCCATATTTTCCTGCCCCTCTTGCATCTAGATGAGGCCATGTGACTAGTTTTCACCAAGGGAATGGAATCTGAGGCCCTAGAGTATAGCCAAGGCACAACATGGAAGGATCCAATGTTCTTGAAACATTTCATGGAGGAAAGCTACCCACTAACCAAGAATACCCACCCTGGGCTGTTACACGAGTAAGAAATAAACTTCTATTGTGTTAAGCTACTAAAATTTTCAGGCTCATTTGTTGAAGTGGTTATAGTTCCCCTACGCATGTCTGATGCCCCATCTCTAAAATGACACTACCTGTACGTGCATGCTACCGGATTTGTTATCTAAGGTCATCCGAGAGAGCTATGTGGAGCGAGAGATGTATATAGAGGATTCTGGTATGTTGGCAAGGGCTAGTAGACACACAGGGGTTAGAAAGAAATGGGATGAGCTGCTTAGGGAAAAAACCAGATCAGCAAGCAGACTGAAATAATAGTTTCTGCATCCAAATCTAAGCTTTAATACTACCAGCTGTGACTTTGGACAAATCGCTTCACTTCTCTGTGCCTCAGTTTCATCATTATTATTATTACCATTGTTACAATGTACACGTATAGAAATGGAGATGCCAAGAAGACAGAAAAGAAGATAAGGCTCGGAGCCAAATGGTCTAATCACAGCCATAAGTTTGTTTTCTATGTCTGCGAGTCTGTTTTTGCTTTTCTTCTTTTTGTTGTTGGTTTTTTTTGCGGTACGCGGGCCTCTCACCGCTGTGGCCTCTCCTGTTTCGGAGCACAGGCTCCGGACGCGCAGGCTGAGCGGCCATGGCTCACGGGCCCAGCCGCTCCGCAGCACGTGGGATCTTCCCGGACCGGGTCACGAACCCGTGTCCCCTGTATCGGCAGGTGGACTCTCAACCACTGCGCCACCAGGGAAGCCCCAGACTGTTTTTAATGTACATCCAAAAGCAGCACTTGAGTGCCTCCACGTGCCAATGAACGTGGTACATGGGATCAGTCAGCGCTGGAGACTACCCACTTAGCCTAACATTGGACGCTACTGCCTCTCTTAGGGATATAATAAAACTAGTATCATTGCTTTACATCAACGCCTCTTTTCAAAACAAACTTAGTATTACCCAGCTTAAGCACACATCTCACTCACTAGACTTGACCCTCGGTGATTTCTGACTATTTCCAGAATCAAATCTACCTTCACAGAAAGAAGCGTTGTTGCTGGATGTGTCCCTGCAACTAAGGCAGCTCTAAAGGAGGTGCTGCCCCATTGTTTTTTTGCAGTTTGGTCCAATCTCTAAAATTATACCCTGCATACTAAAGGACTCTCACAATGTTTTTTTCCCTGAGTATCATGGTAAGTAGGTTTCATACTGAACCAAATTCAGAGATGTGCACACTGAGTCCCAGAGAAGCTCAGTGGCTTAGGCCTGGTCGCACGTATGATGAGCAGAAGCTGGATGTAATTGAAATAGTTTTGCTCGGAAATAAGTGTATATCATCTTCCCAAATGCCTATCTTAAGGGAAGGACACGATGCTTATTTACGGGTCATTTGCCAGTGACAGCCTTGCCCCAGCTGGATGAAGATAGAATCAATGGAACTTGCTACAAAATTGGCTGTGGGAACTAGAGGGTTTTTATATAAAAGGCATTTAAGAAGATCCCAGATTGGAGGATATCTACTGCTTTATTGATCCAGTAGCTCCCTCCATGCTTCTGGGAATTGTCTCTCAGGCTACCCCAACTTTGTGTCCCATCTGCTTTGTTCTCACATGACTCTCCTCCACAGGCCACATGGGAATGCTCTAGGGGTGAGTCTCTTGTCCAGCTTCACCAATAAGGTCCCTTTATCCTTTATCTCATTTTTTGCGCTTCTTCTTTTTTTTTTTTTTTTTTTTTTTTGCGGTATGCAGGCCTCTCACTGTTGTGGCCTCTCCCGTTGTGGAGCACAGGTTCTGGACGCGCAGGCTCAGCGGCCATGGCTCACGGGCCCAGCCGCTCCACGGCGTGTGGGATCTTCCCGGACCGGGGCACGAACCCGTGTCCCCTGCATCGGCAGGCGGACTCTCAACCACTGTGCCACCGGGGAAACCCTGCGCTTCTTTTGAAGAGAATTCAATCACTCCCAGAGTAGCTATATAAGTTGTAATGCTGTAAAGCAGAGCTGTCCAATAAAAATATAGTGCGAGCCAAGCATGTAATGTTAAATGTTCTAATTGCCACATTAAGAAAGGAAACAGGTGGGATTAATTTTAATAATATATTTCATTTAACACAATACATCCAATATGTTATCTTTAAACATGAAATAAATGTTTTTTAAACTAAGAGGATATCTTACATTCTTTTTTTTTTCTAGTACTCAGTCTTCAGAGTCCAGTGTGTGTTTCGCACTTAACAGCCAGCACACCTCAATCTAGACTAGCCACATTCTGAGCACTCAGTAGCCAGATGTGATGGGTAGCTGTCATATTGGACAGAGTAGCTCTAGAGGCCCGGATCACCCACTAGGGGGAGAAAGCCAGCCTACAGAGGAGAAAGAAGTAAGTCAATATACAGAGAGATGCAGACATGGAAAGCAAAGATAAAAACCAAGAATACTGGTGGCAATCAGGTCTCTCATTCTAAGAGTTCTTGAGGATCAGCTATACCCTCCCAACCAGGACAAGCCATAGCCTGGATGTATTTTGAGATATCCCAGTTCCCTTTTGATAATATCCTACTTTGCTATTAAAAATATTATTTTCCTTATTATTATCATTATTAATAATAAAGTAAAGCCATTTGCATGAATTATCTTAAGGATGGCAATTTTCTAGATTTGTATACCCACACCCCTGTTCTTAGCAGACATTACTAATGAATTGTTTATTTGCCCTCTTTCTTATGGATTCCAAATATGACAAGAATCCTTCTCAACAATGCTCTAAGCAGCTACTACCAAATAATTGGAGTAAACATGTAAGTGGAAATGTATCTACCACCACTGCTGTAAGAGCCGCAATGCATCCATTTTATTCTTTCCCTTAATGAATTATGAGAGAACTATATCAGCACATCACAATGAGACAATCCCTAATGATCTTAGACAAAATGTGTGTGCATATTGACGTTGGGGGAGGAGCATGACCTCATAGAGAACCGAAGAAGAACCTGCAATAGCTGAAGGAGACACAGCTAGAAATAGATGGTTTGAACAGTTATTGCAGCCTTATACATTTTTTGCCCTAGACAGGTGGCTTGGGATGTCACCTAGACATTCAGAAACTTAGCCACTGTGAAATATAGCAAGTAATCAAAAGATTTAGTGGCAAACTTATGGATGATTCTTTATAACAAATCCAGTTCTGAAGTATTCCATTTTGAGGTTGTAATGAATATCAGCCAAGGAAGTAAGAAATTCCGTCACTGAATCCGTGAACCAAACCTTTGGAAGATGTTCCAAATAAATTTGAACACTTCCTTCGTGGTGCTGGTGGAAGCTTCAAAGAGGAAAAGATATTTGTGCAACTGTATCCAAATGAGACCAAAAGTAAGCAGGTTTAATTAAAAATTAAAATGTACAATCTTTCTTTTCAATCTTATTTTGTTAATAGACAATGAAACTTGCAGAAAGTCAGACATACTCTTCTCTCTCTGATTTCTATGTGGATTTCCATAAAATAGCTTCCTTTTGTAAGAATGCCATTTCTGGGAAAGGAAAAGACTACATTTTTGGATTAAAGAATTCTAAGGCGACCACACCTCAGCCAGTGTCGTTAGAATAATTGCTGATACAATGCTGCCCTCTAGCAATGGCTCAGACTGGGCTTCCGCCCCAGCAGTCCTCTCGCCAGGCCACTTAGACACCTTCCTACTTCCGGAGCATGTCCAAACTGGAAAGGAGTCATCCTCTTGTCTGGTTCCCTAATGAGAACTGAACAACCATAAAGATGAGGTTACTGAGGCCCAGAATGATCAAGTGACTTTCCCAAGGTCACACAGGTTGTCCTTGACTGGCACCGCTGGAATTGCAATGCAGATTTTCATTTTGTTTTGTTTCTCTTTACATTTTTAAAAATAAATTTATTTATTTATTTTTGGCTGCATTGGGTCTTCGTTGCTGTGCGTGGGCTTACTCTGATTGCGGTGAGCGGGGGCTACTCTTCGTTGCGGTGTGCGGGCTTCTCATTGCAGTGACTTCTCTTGTTGCAGAGCACAGGCTCTAGGCACGCGGGCTTCAGTAGTTGTGGCTCACGGGCCCAGCTGCTCCGCGGCATGTGGGATCTTCCCGGACAAGGGCCCGAACCCATGTCCCCAGCATTGGCAGGCAGATTCTTAACCACTGTGCCACCAAGGACCCCCTTCATTTTATTTTATTCTCTCTTTCTCTCTCTCCCTGTCCCTCTCCCTCTTCCTCTCTCCCTTTCTCTCAGGGTAGAGGATGGTAACTTTTGGTGAGCTGGGTTATGGAGAAAATCTGAGCGGTGTCAGAATAAGAGGGTCTTAGCCCAGTGAATGACCACAACAATGAATTATTTGTTTGGGTTATTTTAGTTTGGGGTTGAAGGAGGAAGAATCCACAGGAAAGAGGCCACATTTCTCTGGGAATTTTCTTTTGAGCCAGGGCTTCTGGTCCTCCAATAAACCCCAAGGTACAAGCCCATACTCACCTTTGTTCTGGGGCAATCTTTGTTACAGAAGGCAGCAGTTGAAAGAAAGTAGTTAATGGATCTGGGAAGGACCATGAGAATTTGCCTTTCTAATCACCCCTCAAATCCTGGTTTGGGGCAATAGCATTGTTAGGGTGGACTGGAGGGCAAGGGAGAAGTAGCTTCTCCCAGAATGCTCTTAAAAAGTGAAGCCTCGGGCTTCCCTGGTGGCGCAGTGGTTGAGAGTCCGCCTGCCGATGCAGGGGACACGGGTTCGTCCCCCGGTCCGGGAAGATCCCACATGCCGTGGAGCGGCTGGGCCCGTGAGCCATGGCTGCTGAGCCTGTGCGTCCGGAGCCTGTGCTCTGCAACGGGAGAGGCCACAACAGTGAGAGGCCCGTGTACCGGAAAAAAAAAAAAAAAAAAGTGAAGCCCCTAGCAGTACTATGGTAATATGTTGCAAGATAGTTGAGTTTGTAACAAAAATATATTGGAGGGAAGAAGCTCAATATCTTTAGCCATCAGGGAGATGCAATTCAAAACCACAGTGAGATACCCACTAGAATGGCTATAATCAAAATAGGTAATAACAAGGGTTGGTGGGGCTGTGGAGAACTTGGACCTTTCATATCCTGCTGACGGGGATGTAAAAATGGTGCAACCACTTTGGAAGACAGTTTGGCATTCCTCAGATGGTTAAACATAGAATTATCACATGCTCCAGCAATTTTAATACTATGCATGTACCCAACAGAAATGAAAATGTATGTTCACAAAAAACTTGTACAAGACTGTTCATAGTGGCAGTATTCATAATAGCCAAAAGATGGAAACAACCAAATTGTCCATCAACTGATGAACGTATAAACAAAATGTTGTATATCCATACAATGGAATATTATTCAGCTAGAAAAAGAAATGAGTACTGACACATGCTACAACATGGATGGACCTTGAAAACATTATGCTAAATGAAAGGAGCCAGACACAAATGGGCACATCTAATATGTGGTCCCACTTGTAGAAAAAGTCCAGAATAGGTAAAACTATAGACACAGGAAATAGATTAGTGGTTTCCAGGAGCTGGGGGGCAGGGGGAATGAGAAGTGACTGCTTAATGGGTACAGGGTTTCTTTTTGAGGTGATGAGAATGTTCTAAAATTAGATTGTGGTAAACTATAAAATAAAATAAAATTGGATTGTGATTATGGTTGCACAACGATGTGAATATACTAGAAAAAAATTGAATTGTACACTTTAAATGGGCGAATTATCGGTATGTGAATTACAGCTCAATAAAGCTCTGACCAAAAAATTAATAAATTAAAAAAAAAGATACTAGAGGATATTGTGGGAAGCCAGGGTCAGTCTGTCCAGTACCCATTTATACATCAGTGCTTAGACCAGTAAAATTCTCAGCAAAGGTTGTCAAAGTGTAAGAGTTTTTTTTTTTTCCTTTTAAATCTTGCTGGCTTCCCCAAGCCCAGCCCAGCTCTAAGGACAGCACGTTTCATATGAATGGTGAATTGACTCGGTCTTTCTTGGAAAATGTCTGCATTTCATACTGACTCTCGAGTGATAGTTGAGCAGTGTATAGAATTAGAAGTTCACAGTTTTGCTGCTCAAGTGCCATGTAAATACTCTATTGTCAGCTAGCCTATATCTCTTCTGGCTCCACCACTTTCACCCTGGAGGGCTCCAGAGCTTATTGGTCTGCCATTAAGATCCCTCTTTGTCTTTTTGCCCCTGGAGATTTTCCTTTCTTTATTTCAGGCCCAGCTGTGAATTTCCCCCCATACTTTATCCAGCATTTCTTTGAGTTTATAATGGGAGCGGCTACTCCAATTTCTCTCTATCAAGTTGCTTAAACCGGAAGTGTCTGGTGCCTTTTTTTTTTTAATGTGAATACATTAAACACCAGGGTTAAATCTAGGATCGCTTTCCAAGGCAGGGGTAGGGGAAGGCAGAAGAGGATGGCATTGGAAGGCAGGGGCACGGAGTATCTAAATGATTGATCGTCTTCCTTCCTTACCCACTTCCCCCCTTTCTTGAGAGAAGAGTGACAAAGAGGGGGAAATAAGTACTGAGAAAGAAAAGCCAGCTCTTGGTGTAACCACAAAAATCCCTTCCACTTTCGGAGATGCTCGGGCCCAAGATGCATTTTTTTTCTCTGTGGGAAGATGCCCAAGGGAGAATCTTACCTTCCTTCTCTGGCTAGAGCCTAGAACAGAGGTTGTTCTACTTTGGGGCTGCAGCTAGCCCCTGGGCAGAACCTCCTGAGTTCAGTAGCATCCCACAATGATTGATTCTTTTCCTTGAATATTAAAGACTTTTTCTGAATACTCTCAGGGGGATTCACATCTGGATCTAAGATAGGGAAGGGGGAAAGCAGGGCCATTTTTGCTCAGGCCTCAGACTTTATGAGCTTCAAATGTTGGCTGCTATCGGGTGGCAAATTTGTTCAGGGTAACAGGGTAAGTCCTCACAGTGGCCAGCTGGCTCTGAGTAACGAAGCCATGCCTATATAGTGGAGTGGTTGCATATGGGGGCTCTGGGGTCAGACTGCACGTGTTCAAATCCCAGCTGTGCTCATTTCTAGCCTTCAGAAGTTACTTAACTTCTCTGTGCCAGAGATTCTTGGTAAAAAGAATAAAATAAGATAGGATCAATGAGAGCACCCACTTCACATGGTCATTTTGAAGATTACATAGGATAATCCAGATGAAGCAGTTAGTCCAGAGCTTGGACTCCTGATAAATGCTCCATAGATGGCAATAGTAAACTGTGGCTTATGCCAGCCTTCAGCCCAGGATTTACTTTTAGATCTTCCCCCACAGTTTAAATAGCACCCCTGAAGAGACTGGATGCTGAATATGTCCCAACTAGCCCTATCCCACCCACTTCCCAAACTCCTCAGGGCCGAGCTTAGGTTTAAGGGTAATAAGATCTCAGGTGATCCCAATGTGAGACTCAGAAATGTTTGGAAACTGTCTGAGGCATCAGTCATTCAATGACAGCCTGAGCCTGTACTTTCATGGAGGAAGTGACCTTCAGGAGAAGGGTCTATACACTATTGGTCCCTGAGGGGCAGAGACAGAGACCAGGTGATGGGGGAGAGAATGGCAGAAGGAGAGAGGAACAGGACAGGGTGACATTTGCTCTCCACCTGGGCCCTACAGCTGCGCATTTGGAGAGAGCCCCTGGCATCTATTCACCTGGAGGATAATGGTTTTGATGAGATCTGCGGACTTCCAGTGCCTTAAGCGGCAGGGCTAGAGATACGGAAATAGGGGCTGAAAGTGGGATCCAAATGGAGGACTTGATGGCTTTTGTTCTCCAGACACAGGAACTGAGTCTGAAAGTCTGAGCCAGGGCAATGGGGGCAGGGGCAGCAGGGGAGAGTTTGCTGCAGGAAGAAACTGAAGCCCCTCTTCTCACGTGGGCCTCACTGAGGTACAGGGCAGAAGCAATGTGGTTTCGGTGTCCAGGTGACAAAGTGTGGCACGGTATGAGGAGGGAATTATCACCCCAACCCCTAACTCCAGTGAACCCATCAGTGGTTTCAGCCAAAGCTGAAGGGAAGGCAGCAACGTTTAGGCCCTTTGTGGATCTGCAGAATCCACGTCCCACCCCTTCAGGGGCCTCCGTGTTCCCACAGCCAGAGGCACCCACCGGCAGCTGGGGAGGGACGGAGAGGCTGCCCTTGCGTAGCCATGTGGGCAGTCAACCTCCACCGAGGCAGGGTAGGAATAGAGGAACAGGAGAGGACTGCTGGGGTCTTCCACAAATAAGAGGGGGAAACCTTCAAGGGACTGAGGTCCTGTAACACAGATGGGCACGGGGTCAGTGACATCCGAGTTTTTACTGCTTATGGGACCTTATTTTTACCCATGGGCCAGTGGGGGCCTGGAGAAACTTGAAACACCATTTTACAGCAGATGAAATTGTCTTAAGTACTTGGGCATATGATAGCCAGCTCCATGTAGATGCTGAGTGGTCATTTCTAATTATAACTTTGAGGTGGGTAGAGGAGCAGGGACAGGGCCCTGGCAGGGTGTGATTGGGCTTCATTTATTCCATTTATCTCTAGTGACGTTAGCTTAAAAGAGAGGAAAGGCAAAAGCAAAGGGAAGAAAAATGACTAGGGAGAGAAATAAAGCAAAGAATTGCGATGGTTCTCCATTATTGTGGTTACCAGAAAATTAGCTTCATTTTTAAGACATTTTCCTTCCTGTATACATTTTCTAGACTCAGACTGTGATTCTGTATCATCAATTTCTTTTTCAGGAGAGAGTAAAGTCAACAGCACCTTCCTGAGCTAAGAGCAACTCTGGCTGAACAGGGAGATCAGAAGTCCGCTCGGACCTGGACTGGACCAGGTGTGAGCCAACAGGGTCAGAGAAGAGGGGGAAAATGGGTCCCCAGAGGCCTACCACCTAGAATTTGGTTTTCCCAACCAATGGCACCCTCTTTTTCCCCCGAGGCAACAGCACTGGTGATTGATGCATCCTCAGGCAGCCCGCAGAGCCAGATTCTTACCTATATCACCACGGGGCTGCCGATTTGTCCGCTAATCTTTGTTTTTTCTGAGAATCATTTCCCTCTTCCTGGAATCAGACCCAGCGTTTAGGGTAATGGAGCAGCGGACTTAAATCCTCAGAAGGAATTTCATCTCTGTCCTTCTCTTTCCATCCCCACTGCCCTGGCCCTAGATTGAGTCAGTCACCTGTACTATTGCAGTAGGGGGCTCGTAACTGCTCTCTGACCCTTTCCCTATCCTGCATCCAAACTGTTGCCAAGTTAGCTTTCTAAAGTATGTTTCTAATCATGTCACTCCTACTGTTTTTAAAAGATCTTTGAGTAAACCAATTACATGGACTATTTTGAATAAATAAAATGGCTCTGTTAGTATCAAATTCCCCATTATTCTTATTTCTCGTCTTTATAGCCTTCACCAGGATTTCAACCCGTCTTACATATGCGTTTTCTTGCTTATTGTCTGTCTCCCTCTTCCATTGGAATGAAGTTTTCATTTGATCAAGGTTCTCATCCGTCTGTCCCCAAAACAGTGGCTGGCACACGTTAGATAATAAATATTGATCGAATGAAGGACTCAATGCATCCAATTCTGTTAGCCACAGTTAATTCTTTTTTTTTTTTCATAAACGGACTTTATTTACTTTTACGATTACAAATGTAACACATGCTTACTGTAGAGAATCTGGAAAGTACAGAGAAGTAGAAAGAAGAAAATTGAAACACCCATAATCCCACCACCTGAAGGCAAACACTGCTCATATTACGCTCTAACTATCTGTGCCTGTTTACAGACCAAGATCTTTATCGAGAGGGCTGGCCACAAAGCACAATAGCCAAGGGGGAGTGAGGGCAATTAACAACTGAGGGGTCACCCAAAAGTCAGAGCTAGAGATTTGACACCGAGGGACAAGACAACAGTCACTGACAATAGCTCAAGACTTAAGAAGTTGACAACACAAGAACAAGTCGGGTTATGGTAAGAATGTAGTGAGACGGTGCTTGTCAAGAGTTTAGCCCAGTAACTGTCACACAACACATAATCAATAAATGTTAGCCATTACTAAGATTACTACTATGGGTCAAAACGAATGGTTCAGGATGGAGACTATAAACAGGGCAAGGGCCCTGGAGACCCATTTTAGGTGCTATGAGTTGGGGCATATAGGGACAAGTGTACTGGATGAAAAGGATGGTATTGGAGCGGGCATCACTCTCCTTATAGGCTCCCCTGCCAGGTGAAATGGGACCAGGGCTTCCTCAAGTTTGCCTGATGACATGTGGCAAGACATTCTAAGGTGTTTTTGAGGTAGGACACGGTTTCTCCTGCCTAGACTTCTCCCTGGACCAGGAACTAGGACTGGCCTCGGTGGTAATGGGAGTTCAGAACCTCATACACCAAACACTCTTGAAGTCCACGCTCTGATCACTGGGGCAGGTCAAAGGCATGTGGGGGTGAAAGAGAAGGTCAAGTCAGCCAAGTGGGAGATAGGGTGGGATGCGCCTGGAGGGGGATGCTGAAGGGGGAAGGCCACAAGGTTTAATGATGTAATTGAATGGAATGGGTCCAGGAACCAGTCCTCAAGTTAGCAGCCAAGCTGGATATCACAGGAGAAGTGTCCAGGTAGCATTACTTGTTAGTGGGGGCCTTCTGATGGCCTGTGCTCTGTCGAAGGCGGTCGTGCAGACCCTCTTGAGGGTCTCCATGCTCTTTCAGGTAGTAACAGCGTTTGGCAACATGCTGGTGCTGGGAGTGAGAAAAAACAAAAAACAGCAGAGGTAAGAGCCATGCTTACTGTGACAAGTGGGGTTCTGCCTGGATAATTTCAGTAACTTAGCAAGTCAAGCAACTTGGCTAATTTACCTTATTTGTATAAAGTGTGATCAAGGACTAGACTGGCCAAATTCCCTAGTGACCTGGGCCTATAACACCTGTGGCTGTAGGTGGGACCCAGTCCCCAAAACGTGACCCCTCTTCGAGAACTGGACCTGGAATAGGTGCAGAGTTGGGACTGAGCCCAGCCATTTCACTCAGAATCACAAGACTTGGACCTTTAACCATCCCAGGCCCTCAATGTGGTTAATACACCCAAAATAAGTACATAGCCAGGCCCGCTGATGAAACTCTAGGTTGGGGGTTAGGGTCTAGGAGCTCAATGCCTCTCCCAGCCTCTTCCTTAGGCTAGCCAAAGGAGCAGGGTGACTTTGCCATCATTACCTCATTTTTCTATTCAGAAACCTTGAGTGTGTTTCCCCATCATTACCTCCTCGGTCTCCTTTGGAGAGTTCAGTTCATTCTCCATTGCGTCCTCATTATTCCGCTTACAGGCTGACGGCAGAACCTGGCTTGAGCAGCCCGGGGAATCCTTCTCTCCAGCCAGCTGGCACTCGGTATAGAGAGACCTGTCTATTAGCTCCTTTAGGCTGCCGGCCACCTTCAGGAAGATCCGGCCCATTTTAGTGGCAACAGCTTCCGAGAGTCCTTCCAGAAACCTGGTCCGCAGAATGGCATCAGACCAAGACAAGTGTCGGGCCAGCAGGAGGAAATCAGTGGCATACTGCCTGACTGACCTCTGGCCCTGCTTGGGATGGCAAAGGACGGCACTGAGGATGTCTATTTCAGATAGGGAGTCATATAAGCCCTGGGATCTGCTCAGGAAAGATTTATCTTCATTGGAGAGGGGGTTTCCTACCTCCATCTGCAAGATGGACCACCTCTCTGCTGCCCCCAGATGAAGAGACACCAGAAAGGCCATTTTCTCTGAATCGTTCAAAAATCCCTTCATTTGCTTCTCCTCATCAATCTCCATCTCCTCCTCCACAGAGCATGAACCCCGGGCTGCTTCCTGTTCTTCTAAGAGGTAACAGAGTGCTGGGGTCAGCATGCCAAAAGATGGGACTTCCTCTGGTGGTTGGTTCATTGTTTCAGGGGTCGTGGCAGTCACGTGTGGTGTGAACTTTGATCCAGAGGCTGTGACGTTGATGTGAGAGGCAGATGTTTCCCCAGAGTCTTTGGCTTTGATTTCCAGAGTGGACATCATTCCAGAGGCTGTGGTTGCCATTTGTGGTGTGGACGTGGCTCCCAGAACTGGAGCCCTCATTAGTGGCATGGATACCCCTCTAGAGGCTGTGGCCGCCATTTGTGGCATGGACATACCCCCAGAGGCTGTGGCTCTCAGAAGTGGCATGGACATCATTCCAGAAGCCGAGGCTCTCATAAGCGATGCGGACGTTGCTCCAGAAGCTGAGGCCCTCATCGGTGATGCAGGCATCCCTCCGGAGGTTGCGTATGTCATCTGTGGCAAGGAAGTAGATCCAGAACCCACAACTCTTTTTTGCAGTGTGGACGTTGCCCCAGAGGCCATGTTTTTCATCAGCGGCATAGACATCTCTCCAGAAGCCATGGCTGACATCAATGGCATGGGCACTGTTCCAGAGGCCATGGCTCTAATGAATGGCTTGGACATCCCTCCAGAGGCCACAGCTGTTGTTTGTGTGGTGGACATCTTTCCAGAGGCTGGAGCTCTCATTAACTCTGTGGACACAGCTTCAGAGGCTGAGGGTCTCCTTAGTGGTGTGGATATAATTCCAGACACTGGAGCCCTTAATAATGGCGGGGACATCACTCCCGAGGCAGGGGCTCGCATTGATAGCATGCACGTCTCTCCAGAAGCTGTGGGCATCATTTGCGTTGTGGATGTTGCCCTGGAGGCTGGGGCTCTCATCAGTGGCATGGACACCCCTCCAGAGGCCGCGGCTGTCATTTGAGGCACGGACATCACTCCAGAGGCTGTGGATCTCATTAGCGATGTAGATATCTCTCCAGAGACTGGAGCCCTCATCTGTGGCTTGGACATCATTCCAGAGGCTGTGGCTGTCTTTTGCGGAGTAGACATTGCTCCATAAGCTGGGGCTCTCAGAGGCGTGGCTATCTCTCCAGAAGCTGGGGGTCTCGTTAGTGCTGGGGACATCTCTCCAGAGGATGAAGCTCTTGTGAGCAGTGTGGACATCTCTCCAGGGTCTGAGGCTCTCATCAGTGGTGTGGACACTGCCCCAAAGGCTGGGGCTCTCATTTTTGGTGTGGATATCAGTTCAGAGGCTGGGGCTTGCGTCTGCAGTAGGGACATCCCTCCAGAGGTCATGGATCTCCTGAGCGACATGGACATCCCCCCAAAGTCTTGGGCGCTCATTGGCTGACTGGGCATCTTTCCAGAGGCTGTGGATCTCATTAGCGCCATGGGCATGGCTCCAGGGCCTGGGGCTCTCATTAGAGGCATGGACACAGTTCCAGAGGCTGCGGCTGTCATTTGTGGTGTGGACATGTCGCCAGAGGCTGGGGCTCTCATTAGCGGTGTGGACATCGCTGCAGAGGCAGTGTCTGTCATCTGTGGCATGGACACGGCTCCAGAAGCGGTGTCTCTCATTAGCATTGTGGAGATCTCTCCAGAAGCTGCAGTTGTCATTTGCTGCATGAGCATTGCTTCTGCGGCTTTGGATGTTGTTAGTGGCTTGGACAATGCTCCCGAGGCCATAGCTCTCATCTGTGGCACGGACATCACTGCCGAGGCTGTGTCTCTCATTAACAGTGTGGACATGGATCCAGAGGCTTTGGCTGTCATCCGTGGGGTGGACAGGGCTCCAGAGGCTCTCATTTGTGGTACAGCTGTCACTCCCGAGGCTGTGGCTCTCCTCTGTGACACAGACATTGCTCCAGAGACAGGCGCCCTCATTTGCGCTGTGGACACTGACCCAGAGGCTGAGGCTGTCATCTGTAGCGTAGACATTGTTTCAGAGACTGGGGCTGTACTTGGCAATGTGGACATTGTTCCAGAAGCTGGGGCTCTCATTCGCAGTGTGGACATCGCCCCATTGGCTGGGACTTTCTTAAGGCCCATGGATGTGGCTCCAGAAGTTCTAGCCGTTGCTAACTGTGTGGACATCGCTCTAGAAGCTGTGGTTGACATTTGCTCTGTGCACTTTGCTCCAGAGGTTGCAACCGTCATCAGTGGGGTGGACAGTGCTGCAGAGTCTGGGACTGTCTTTAGCAACGTGGACACATTTCCAGAGGCTGGGGCTCTCATTCTCGGTGTCGACCTTGCTCCAGGGTCTGAGGCTCTCACTGGCGATGTGGACATCCTCCCGGAGGCTGTTGCTCTCATTGGTGGACTAGACACAATTTGAGAGTCTAGATTTTGTGTTAACCGTGAGGACATCACTCCAGAGCCTTGGGCTGGCATCAGCTGGGTGGGCATCCCTCCAGAGGTTAGGGCCATCATTACCAGTGGGGACATCGCTTCAGCGTCTGGGGCTGGCTTTGGCAATGTGGGCATTTCTCCAGCATCAGGGACTGACAGGAACAGTGAGGACATTGCTCCGGAGCCTGGAGCTGTCGTAAGTGGTGAAGACACTACTCCAGAGTCTGGGCCTGACATTAGCTGGGTGGACATTTCCCCAGAGTCTTGGGTGCTTGTTGGCTGGGTGGACGTTGCTCCAGAAGTTAGGGCTGACATTATCAGTGAGGAGATCGCTTCAGAGTCCGTGCCTGACATGAGCAGTGAAGAGATCTCTCCAGAGGCCAGGGCAGTCATTAGCACTTTAGACATGGCTTCAGTGTCTTCGTCTGTAATTTGCAATGGTGACATTCCTTCAGAGCCTGGAGCTGGCATTGGCTGTGGGGACATCACTCCGGGGTTCACATCTGGCATTAGGAGTGGGGAGATCTCTCCAGGATCTGGGGCTAGCATCAATGGTGCGGACGTCGCTTCAGAGGATGGAGCTGGCATTGCCAGTGGTGATGTCTCTGCAGAATCTGGTGTTGCCATTAGTGCTGTGGACATTGTTCCAAAGTCAGGAATTGTCATCAGCCCTGGGGACATTAATCCATACTCTGAAGTGGACAGCAATGGGGACAGTGTCCCAGAATCTGAGGCTGGCATTAGCAATGGGGACAGCACCCCAGAGTCTGAGGTTGGTATCAACAATGGGGACAATGCCTCCGAATCTGAAGCTGGCATTAACAATGGGGACAGTGTCCCAGAGTCTGAGGCTGACATTAGCGGTGGGGACAGTGCTCCAGAGTTTGCTGCTCCCATTAGAGGTACGGCCATGGTGTCAAAGGCTGGGGATGTCATCAGCTGTGTGGACATCCCTCCAGGGTCTGACGCTGAACTTGAGACCATAGGCTGGACACTAGAATGAAGAATTTGGACCTCTGCTCTGTTCTCCACCATTGGTCCAGAGCAGGTCGTCTCCCTGTTTTGGGGGTCGACACTTTCCTCCGTCAGCACATTGCTGAATCGCAGTGAATGTAAGGGTATTGACGTATCTGCCATGGCCAAAGGATAGTGTGGAGGGAACCTCTAAAGCAATTATATCAGGGGTCCTGCTGAAGCCCACGTGGCGAGAAAAATCTGTAAACAGAAAACAAGTTTAGCAGTTGAAAGCAAATATCAAGAAGATTGGGAAATAGACAAATGATCCACGATGGAGACTTTTTTTATGTGTTGCCAGCTATGCGGCATCGGAGATGGGTCTATCGAGTTAAAGAAGCTGTGCAACATTAAACAAATTTGAAGCTGGAGCAAATGTCCTCTCCACCCCTATCTTTTTCAAAGCAACCCACCCCGTCACACAGCACACCCTCTCAGTTTATAAAAGCTATAAACGCGGGCAACTTAAGCAGACAAGAGCCCGTGAGGTCCTGGTTCAAATGAAACAGCAGCACCACCTGCTGGAAAACTGTGAAAAGTGCAGGTTCCAGAGCTCTGCTCTCTCTCTCACCACAGCACTAGCCAGCCAGCCAAGGAACTGGCAGGCCCGGATGAGAATGCCCTTTGCCCCAGGCTGGTCGTTAGTTCCTTGGGCTCATTGAGTCCTGCCAGTGGTTTAGTCCCCATTTTACTACTCTGATGGCCCTGAATGCCTTTCTCAGGAAAAGGAAGGCATCTAACTGATCAATGGTTGAGAACATCATTCCATGAACTGGCAATCCTGTTTATTATGATTTTTATTATTAATAACAAAAATCACCACGATTACTACCACTTATTGCCCACCTAGTGTGTTCCAGGCACTATACTTTAGGCAACTGTACACAACTTTAAACTGTCTATAGTGCACAGAGATGTGCAAGCATTACCCGTTTGAATCTTACAGGAGATAGTAGTATTATTCCCATTTTACCGGGTTTCTCAGATTAACTGGGGCTGGGGCTAGACTAAGAGCACTGTGACAGTAAAAACTGTCTTTGACTATCGCTTCCTCCTCGGGGTTGCCTAGCCTTTGACATCCCTAAGGCCGCATTCAATTATCTCTCTGATGTCCTAGATCATGGCTCACTGAAGCCCAGTCTCTAGCAAATACAGATTTCAAGTTTCTCTGATGACATGTAGGTGGGCAATCCCAAAGCCTCAGCCTTCCGGCACACTCCCACAAGCAGCCCCCAAAGGGGCTTCTTGGCACAGAGCTTGGAAACCAACACGCACACTACACGGTGTTGATACATCCCCACAGCCTGCCCATACGCCCAGTGGAACACTTGCTCATTTGGGACAATGTCACAGAAGTCATCAATCTTGTGCAGTGTGCCTCCATAATAATATTGAGAATACTAGCAACAGAAATGCCAACAGTCAACACTTCTTGAGCGTGCGCTGACCGGCAAACACTCTGCTGGGCACTTTACGTGCATCGTTTGGTCCTCACAGCAACACTAAGAGATTTTGGTAGTACCCTATCCTCATCTTACAGAGGAGAAAACTCAGGCCCGGAGAGGCTTAATAATTTGCCTGCAGTCACTTGGATTCACGGGTCCACCCAACTCCAGAGCCCCCTCCTCTTCTCCACTGTGCTATAGTGATCCACCTTGTGTGCCCTCTCTCCCTCTTAGTCACATTACCAAGACAGCACCCCGCCCCATCTCCAGCCTGGACAACCCCGAGATGGGGTTTAGTAAAAGAAATACTGGCCTTCCTGCTGGCCCCTTGGTTACTCTAATAATTGGTGCAATGGGAAAGATGAGTCAAAAGGGCGGTGATAGATGACCACCCCTGCCCCAATCTTTAGAAAAATCCCTGAACACGCCACAGTTTCCCACTAGTCAAAAGCCAGAAAGATCTTACCTTGCCAGTTAGGGAGAAGAGAGGGAGTGTGTCCTTTGTGCCCCTAGCTCTTTTGGTCTGGCCAACTTACTTATGCCCCATGCCCAGACAGTTCATTAAAGTAAGACCCAATACCAGCAGCTGTTCTCTGCAATCTCCCTTAGCTATCCCCTGCCACGCCCCCCTCCTGCCCGCCAGCCAGCCAGCCTGCCCGCCCACCCGCCCCACTGCTCCTGACTTGCTAGTGCTTGCTCTGTCTCTCTGGTCCCAGATTCCTGCCTCTATATAGGCTCTGACATTTGCCTCTGGCCGCCTTTCACTTGACAGCCCTCCAGAAGCTCCAGAAGTGCATAGCACTTGGCCTATGCAACTCCACCCTGCTTCCCCTCGGCCCCAATTGCTGCACCAGCTCGCTCTGCCCGCCTCTGGCCGTCCCAAAGAAAAGAGGAGAGTCACACAAAGACAGAGATGAGACCGAAAGTGTTCTAGCTCAGGAAGTGAGATGTTCCCGCTGCGGCTGCGCAGACACTGGCGTCCTGGAAGCCAGGCACTGCCACCGGTGGGCCGTGGAAGAGCGGGCAGGGCTTAGAGGGAAGGGAACCGGGGCTGGAGGCTGAGTGGAGCAGTGGTAGAAGAGCTCAAAGACGTTTGGGTGCAGGGAAACCACCGTTTGGAAGGATGGGCCGTGGGGCTTCAGAGCCCAGCCATGGCGACAATTAAAAAGCCAATTGGCTCCGGTGTCAGAGACTCGGAGGGAAATCTGGCAACCAGTGACTCTACTACAGGGCTAGAATTCAACAGCGAGGCTCCAGGGTGTCCAGACAGCTGGCAAGAAAAGCACGCCAATATCTTAAGCATACCAGGTGAGGGCTTGCTCATAGAAGCAGGGCTTCAGACTACTTTCTAGAACTAGGGCACAAGGTCAGAGTAGAACTAACAGGAAGGTTTGCCAGAGCTCTCTAACCTTCTGAATCAGGAGCCCTCAAACCCCTATACTAAGGGCAGAAGTGGTCCCTGAGCCCTGGATAGGGCAAAGCCCTTAGGTGAAGTTCAAGTACCCCAGGGACTCAGAGTCTAGGGCCTGGCGGGGAGGCATCCAGATCATTATAAACCTCCCCATGCTCCAACAGCCAACAATAATTAGCAACCAACAATACCTGGGCACTCGGGCTAAGCACGACGCTTGCTTCATATCCTCCTTTGTGCCTCGTGGCAACACCTGCAAGGTAGGCACTGGCCATTCCCTTTTATTTTTTGCTTTAGAAATTTTTTTCCTTCATTTTCTTTTTTCCAATTTTCTTTTTTTATTGAAGTATAATTGATTTACAATGTTGTGTTAGTTTCAGGTGTACAGCAAAGTGAATCAGTTTTATATATATATATATATATATATATATATATATATGTATATTCTTATATATTCTTTTACAAATGGGGAGAGGGGCTTGGAGAATTTGTGACCAAGGTCACAGAACTAGTACATGGCAAAGCCCAGATCTGAACCCGGGTCAGTCTGATTCAAGAATCATTTCCTCTCTTTGTAAACAGACAAGTGGTTAGAAACATTCCAAGTGCCACCTTCCTCTTCCCACCCCAACTAATGGCTCAATCATTGTAGTGATAATAATAATAGTAATAATAAATAATAATAATACCAACTGACTTGGAACTCTTCCCATACGCCAAGAACTACACTGAGGGTTTTACAAGCATTCTCTCATTTGATCCTAACAGCTGTTTTTAACTCTCAGTTTACCGATAAGAAAACCGAGTCTCGGTGAAGTGAACTGACATGACCAAAAGCATACAGCTCTGTTTGACTCCAGAACTCACTATAGTATACTACTCAAAAAGAAAAATTCCAGTCACTCTCCCCCTCCCCTAAAGCAAAAACTACTCACAGGGAACCCAACAACAACAACGACAATTATTATTATTATACTTAATAATAAAAGCTAACATTTACTGTGCCAGGCACTGTGCTAAGCTTACGTGCAAGATCTCATTTGTTACTCACAACAACCCTATGAGGTAGGTACTATCATCACCCTCATTCCCAGAGGAGGCACCAGAGGCACAGAGAGGTTAGCTAGCTTTCCCAAGGTCACACAGCTAGGAAGCACTGCTGTTTATGATCATAAACACTTGGAACTTACCTAAATGCCAATGTCAGAACCCAATCCACTTAATGATTAAACAAATCATGGTGCATCTGCCGTGGCCAGTGAAAACGATTATCTGATTTTTATGAAATAAATATGTATATTTTTGCATAGAAAAAAAAATACAGTTTGGAAAGATATATACCAAAATGTTAACAGTGACCATACCGGAGTGATGGGATTAAAGGGGATTTTTACTTTTATTTTTCTTAGCTGCATTTTCTCATTTGTCCATAATGGACCCATAGTGCTCGTGTTAGAAGAAAAAATATATTTTTCTTTCTTTTAAAAGGTGTGTTCCTCTAGGGTTCTATCTCTAGCCCTCTCCCCTCCTCTCTCTGAGTGTCTCCAACATCTCCCCGCCCAAGCAATCTTTCTCCCCCAATAGGCCTAATTCTTGCACCACTCAGATCCTTGGTCAGTAGTGACCTCAGAAAACTATCTCTAATGGCTTGCTTTCATTTTTTATTATTATCAAAAAACCAATTTCTTGTTTTCCTACTTTTATTTATGCCTAACAATTACACAAGTAATCTAGGAATATATACTCGGGATAAAAACTTGAAATCCTACCTACAGATAAAGCTAGTCCTGCACCTTCCCCACCCCCCATCCCCTCAAGTCTGTTCACAGTTGGGTGTGTCTCCTTCCAAACTTTTTCTAGCTGCAATGGCATTTGGAGTTCATATCATGCAATTGCTTGCAAAACCCAGGGTACGCAAAGAGCTACAGTTAGAAAACCATTCTGACACTGGGCTCTCCAGGAGTTCAAGTTCTGGTCCACTGTGACCATTTGTCATCAGCCGGCTTCTAAGGCAGCTACTGAGAGAGGGTTCTTGCAGGCTCACCCCATTTGGGTCACAGACTTCTGTTGTATTTGTGCCAGTGTCTTTACAGCCACAGAGAGGGGAGGCCTACTAAGGAAGGAAAAGCCCAGAAACTGTTGCTTAGCATCTCAGATCCCTCACGTCTGGCCCAGTCTGCAGTGATCAATACGGCTATGAGGTGTCATGCTCCCGCCGCCTCACAAAAGGTAATTGAGTTTGGGGGATTGCATGGCTAGCTGCTCGGGGGAAATAAGAATAAACAAGAGACGGTTCAATATGTCAACAAATAGCTTCCCAGTTCTTGAAAATAAACCTTTCCTGAGATTCTGCACGATACCCTCTCCCCCAGCCCTAGCAAACAGGCACCCAGATAACAGAAAAGAGACAACCTCAGGCTAAAGAAATACCTGATCTACTTGAGGATCCCCTACCTCTCCTGATCAATCAGGGAGGGAGACACCCTCCTCACCCCCTTGCTCGCCCCCTCCCCCAACAGCCCTGATGCTTAAAATGCCCACCCGGCTCTTTATAAATCGAGGGGGCAAATGGCTAGTATTTACTGAGTCCTTACCCTGCCAGGCACCGCGTTAAGCTCTTTACATACATCACATCATTTATTGCACAATAAACCAATGAAGTGGGTTTTTTACCCTCATTTTATAAATCAGCTGAAGAACCAAAGTAGAGAGAAAATAAAATCAAGTAACTTACCTTGGCTCCCACAGTTGAGAGGGAGTGAAGCTGGGCTTGTCACTAGGGTCTGTCTGACTCAGCTGGTGCTCTTAACTCACAGGAGAGTCACACACTGTCTTCGAGTCTCTGAAGGGCTGTCATATGGAAGAGAGGGTAGGTGTGTTCTGGGTAGCTCCAAAGAGAAGGATTTGACTGTTAGTTGGGAATTACACTTTCATTGGATGTGCTGCAAATTCCCCAAACAACATGTATATGCATGTCCAACTCTATAGGGAAAAGAACATTATAAGAAGAGCAAATGGAACTGCCTTGCATTAGGTGCTGTCCTGAAGGATCTGTGGAATTGGAGAGAACAGGAGGGATATCAAAGGACTGCAAATGGGCAGCGTCCCAATTTTCTTAAATAAGGAAACTACAGACCAGTATACTGTTAACTCCAGAGCTGTAAGCTTGATGTCAATCCTCGGAGAGATTCTGCCACAGATCATGAAGCAGGTAATTTATAAGCACTTAGGACGTAAGTGGTGATAGGAGGTACCCAGAGGTTCCAGCAGAACTGAACAAATTAAACCAGGTTCCCAAGACTGGCAGCTATCGCAAACCAAAAAACTGGGGGACTGACAGTGGGTTGCCAGATTTTTATTTTTCCAGGTAAAGGAACAAACAAGACAAAACAAACCCAAATTATCATTTCCTAAAAAGGGTTTTCTTTAAACCCCCAAAGAGAAGGAAGCAATCTCAGAATAAAGGACGGTCCTCTAAATGAAATAGCTTTCGCTGTACAAAACACTGGCTACGTAGTCCTCTGATTTTCTCACTGCGCCCGTGGACTGCTGTGATTTTCACTCAGAGTGAAAATATCAACACAGATAAGATAAGATACCTGTAAGACAGGAAGTCTTTCTGGCCAGAAGAGGGAAGAACAGAGTTTGACCTTAGCCTAAGTGGGGACATTAACATAGCTAAAGGAAGCGTCCACAGGAAGGAGCGTGAGAGAAATAAAACTTGCCAGGTGCAAATTCAAGCCCTGCTGGGGCAGGACTTGGCCAGCGCATTTGACCTCTGCCGTCCCTTGGACCACACGACTGTCTTGTAGGAATATGCGTCTGATGCCATTAAGCATTTGGCTCACAAGCCAGTTTCTGACTTGAGACGCTCCAAGCAACCTTCAGACTATTACTTGTCTCTCCAGGGAGAGTTCCTAAAGGCAGATGAATTCACAACCGGCTCAATACCATGGCTAGACTGGGGTTCTACAACAATCTAGAAGGCGGCTGCTAGCCTCCATCCCGTCCTGTTTGACCCTTTTCTCGATGGTGTAAGAGCACAGATGGAATTTTTACACAGTTGTTCTAGGGCTGAGAAGAACCTGTATGCTCAGCCTAGGAGGTAGGCGTACATTTTTAAATCCCATCGTTTACAACGTATGTCTCTGCATTTGGTCATTTTCTCTCCTGTTCTTTGTTGCCAATGCAGTAAGCTCCTGCAGTGTGTGCTTGTCATGGAAAATGCTTAGTGAACATATGGCAGCTGTGAGCTCTGCCCGCTGAAGAGCAGGTAGGTTCTTCTCTACAAAGTGCTGGACGTTCATCTCAGGCCTGTCACCTTCCCCCAGGTAACTGGTGTCATTGGATAGTTTCCCGGATCAGAAAAGAGGACAAACTGACGTCCTCTTATTTTGTAGAATTGACCCCATTTCCAAAAGAGTTTCAACTGGACTTTGACCACGTCTGTTGACCTTGACCTTGTTTCTCAAGGTGAAGGTAAAGAAGTTTAGAGTACCTGCCATACTCCATCCAACTGCACTTCTCGAAGTGTGGCTGGGAAGCCCTCTGCGTGAGTCGCCCCCTGGGAGGACTGTTAAAATGCAGGCCGACCTGGGGAGGTGGGCTCCACGTTTAAAGAGTCAGACTCAGTAGGTCTGGGGTGAGGCCGAGGAATCCGCCTTTTGACCCAAGTGATTCTGAAACCCTCTAGAGTTTAAGAACTGCTGGCTTAGGGGTTTGTACACCCTGATTTTAACATCAAACAAACCTGGGTTCCAGCTCCCAGCACTTCGAGTTACCTCGCCTCAGTTATCTCGTCTTTAAAACAGGGATAATAACAGTACCTACCTCCCAGGGTATTTGAATGTTTTAAACAAAAAACATGTGTAGAGTGTCTGGCACCTAGCTGAAGCTCAGTCATCTCTCCTGGACCTGCTTATTCATGGGCCCTGCTCCCTGCCCTCTGCCCGTGTTGCCAACTGCTCACTCTTTCTAGATCTGGTATTCAAACTGCCCAAGCAAGAGACTCTCATTGGTCCAAATTTAGTCACCACTGTGCTTGCTGGGCAAAGTTCTCATCCCAGGTTCCCTCCTAGGCAACTTGCCAGCCTATAGAGTGACTGCTTTTGAATCAGATGCCCTCTCCTGGCTCAATCGGCTATTGCCAGGGGGATGCAGGGTCCCGTGGGCACCAAACATAGCCACCTATTCATAAGAAACTGCTCCTTCCCTCTGCTAGGGTCTGCGGATGGAAACTCCTTAGAAGGGGCCCGTGGGTGTGGCAGGAATTCTGAGGCTTAGCCCGTCCAGTACACCTAGGCTTCTCATTTATCCAGCCTGCCAAAGGAATGAAGTGTTCAAGTTCACTGAAGTCTCTATTTAATTCCAACTTTTCATCTCCATCAGTCTAGGAACACCAGTTTTCAAAAAACTAGACACAGTGAAGGGGAAAAAAAAAAAAACCAAAAAACCTTAACCCTAAAAATGAGACCGTCTGTGTCTAGAACACGTTTTTAAGTTTTCAAAGCACTTTCAAAGCATCTATTTCCTCATTGCAGAGCTTGCAAACTGGCGGCCACAGGCTGGATTCCAACTGCAGACGGATTTTATTTGACCCCTGCAATGTTTTTACCATTTTTTAAAGTAGTTGCCAACATTTGAAAGTCAGGGGATTTCACCTATAAAGCTGGATTTCTGGCTTCTCTGGGAAACACAGAAAGGCTTGGATCCTGGTTCTGAGATAGCAAGAATCAGATGAAGCTGAGTAAGCTGCTCCCTGTAGATGGGGCACTGGCTCACCATGTGGGCTCAGTACCTACAAGCCACTTCTACTTTTTCAAGTAAAAAGTAACTTGCTTGGCCTCTGTGGGCCTTTGAAGCCTCATTTTAACCCCACGGAGTAGGTAGAGAAGGTGGTTAGGTTAAGAGCACAGATTCTGAGGCCCGACTGTCTAGGTTAGAATCCCAGCTCTGCCCCTCACTGGCTTTGGGAGTCTGCACGAGTGAAATAACCTCTCTGAGCCTCAGTTTCTTCATCTGTAAAATGGAGATGATGATGATAATAATAATGCCTACCTCATAGGATTATTGGCCCAACTAAATCAGTTAACGCATATAAACTACTTAGAACCACACCCGGTGCACGGCATGCACTAAAGAGACTTTAGCTTTTTTCATTGTCCACAATTCCCTACCCGGCTTTTTGACATGCAAAAGATTCTGAAAACTGAAATTTTGTGGCAAGCTCATTTGGTGGCCAAAGTGGGCCTGAACTGGCGTGAGGCTATTCATTTATCCAACTTAGAAATTAATTAGTGTATTCGATCACAGGATACTTGCCCCAGATCCCACAAGGGGTGTTGTATACGTTACATGTACAATATTGCTTTTCTAAAATCGAAAACTTCTGAAATCCAAAACACATCTAGCCCCAGCGGTTTCAGATAAAGGATTGTGGCCCTGTATTATTAATTTGTATGCCCACTTGACAGATGGGGAAACTGAACTCCTGGGCACTAAGCAACTGGCCCAAAGTCCTACGGCTTGGAATTGGAAATAATATCGACCGTTAGGCGTGAAGCCCCTAGCACCTAGTGCTGTGGTATATGTCAGGCTCACTGTAAACATGTTGATACAGGACTCGAGTGGCTACCGGTCAGGGTCCCTTGAAGAACTGAAGACTGCCACCATTTACTGAGAGTGACAAGCCCTTCCCCTAGTAGCATTCTTGTGACCCTTGGCGTTAATCTCCACTATTCATACCATTGGATTAGGATTAGGATGGGGATGGTTGTCTTCATTTTACAGAGGAGGAAGCTGAGGTCCAGCGCAGAAAACTGACTTGCCCCAAATCACACAGCAAAAGACAGGCAGAGCCGGAACTAGAAACCAAATGCTGTGCTTTTTCGTCCTAAACCCCGAGGCTGATCCAAGGAAGACATATGCTGAACTTTCTACATACTGACCCACACTCTCCGCAGACAATCCTAAAATTTTCAACATACCTGATTAAAGGAGAATGTCCCAAGATCTCAGCAAATACAAAAATGAGACAGCGTGCCTGGGTGGACCTCATCCTTCCCAGTGCCATAGGCAGCAATGTACAGACACCATCCAGTCAGAAGCCAGGGAGGGGAGATTTCTCAAATCCCAAGGAAATCACAGAGACCCTACTGTTTGCTCTTCTCTGTTGATGTTTTAGGAGCTGACATTTACTTATGCCAAAGGCCAAAAGAAATGAAAAATCTACTGGAAAGGGAATTTCATCAGTTATGGAGCAATATCTTAAAGAAACCTTCACACAGTATCAGTTCCCTTGTTTGAAATGCAGAAAATAGAGCACTGCTATTTCACATTGTTAGCGCATCAGAGACCTGGGGATGAAAACAGCATCCCTAGGACCTCTTGCCAGCCCCCTGTCTCAGCACAGCGGAGCTTTCTGACACCACTGCCAACTTAACCAAGTTGGAAAAGAGAAGGCAGGCCGTGCCCCGGGTGACCTCGTGTCTCTCCTAAGCTCATGGCTTGAGTTCCTCCTACCAACAAATCCGCACTTTGATCACACACCCACGGCGACCCAGATCTTTGAATTCAGCAATTCTTTCTCAGGTTTCAGCGAGGCATTGGCAGCCTGAGCTATTTTGGGACACTTTCTCTGCTGTGGATGCCACTTTCGGAATACGCCAGAGACATGCTCAGCACCAGGAGCTCTCCGTCCTGGACCCGTTTTCGGGTTTGCTCGCTCTGTCTCTCCCTCTCTCTCTCTCTCTCTCTTTCTCTGGGCTGATCGTTTGGAGGACAGTCGTTCTTGCCAACCTAATCCCAGGAGCTTGACTACCTTGCCGGGCTAGAGGCTCCAAGAGGCAGTGTGGCTGCCAGCACCCTCACGGTAAGGGGCATGGAGGCACCAGGCAGCCAGGAAGGACGCATGTCCTGGGGAGGGGCGTGGTGGTCTGGGTTTGGATGTGGACTGAAACAACCAGGGGAGGGGCGACAAGATTTTCCAAAGATCTTATTCTCACGATCATCCCTTCCTAATCTGATGCAACCACTCAGCAGGCATTCAGGAGCCTGCGGTCTCCATTTTCCTGTCCGAAAATCCTCTGCACCTGTAAGTACCGGGCTTCGTTGTCACTCGTACTGTCTTTTGGGGAGGGGGAGAGGAGGGCATGGCCTGGGGAAGGTCATCAATATCTGACTCAGGTGTGGGCAGGCCCATGACATTGGAAGAATTCCTGACACTCTCCCCCCACCCCCCGAAGTGCTTCTTAGTTCAGAAAATGAAAGTGCCTTTGTTCTTTCCCAAGCCCCCAGCATACCAGAAACTCTACCCCGCCTTCAGGGTCTTCCGTTCGGCGGTGCTGTGCACACCTGATGTCTCATGTTGGACTTAATGGGAGAAGTGCACCCTGGGCATATGAATTTCTTAAATGCAAACACAGCTACTATTGAGGGCACAGCCGCTACTGGCTTCTCCATTTTTTATGCAGCAATTTGCTGAAGTAGGGAAAGAGGTACTTGTAAGCAGGAGGGTCGGTCGAAATGAGAATTTAGACACTCCTCCATGGTGAAAATAGCAGTGTGGCTCGGGCTGAACACTGCCACAATGGGGAGGCTCCATGCTCTGAGGGGAGAGGGCCCCTTCCAGTGCCTTCCTATGTTGATGGAAAGAGAGGCCAGAATAGCTACAGGCTCTCCAGGAAAGGAGCATTTCTGATGCTCTTATTTGCCACTTTCCTGAGAGACTGGACGCTGTCTATGGCCAGTTTGGCAGTCCCTGAAGCAGTTCAAATGACTGCTCCAAAGGGGACGTTCGGCCCTTTCTTTGGGAGACTAGCGAAGTTCCCTCAAAAGAGCCCCCGATGGGGACTTCCCTGACAGTCCAGTGGTTAGGACTCCGCGCTTCCACAGCAGGGGACTCGGGTTCATTCCCCGGGGTCGGGGGACTAAGATCCCGCATGCGACAGCGTAGCCAAAAAAAATTTTTTTAATTAAAAAAAAAGAGCCCCAGATGACAGAGCCAGGCCCTGTTACCTGCCCTTCTCCCCCAACACCAAGACCAAATCATTCTTAGGGGACAGGATATGTTTGGAGGCGAGGGTGAGGAATGCCTTTACAGAAAGTCACCTGGATAAACCTGCCAGGATCCATACTAAAAACAGTGTCCCTTTGGGCTTTCATAATGACTTCCTGGGCCATGAATAAGAACAGAACGAGGTTGGAAGGTCTTGCCCTTTTTATCCCACACAGCACCATAGAAGGAACATTGTCTTTAGCAGAGAAAAAGAAAGGCTGGCTACCTTCAATTTTTGCGACTGGCAAAACAAGCAGCTCCTTATTTGTATTCCGCTGAGAGTGCCGGGTCTGAGGAGGATATGAGGAGAAGAGTGTTAATATCAGTACTGGAGAAATGAAAAGAGGAAATTCACCTTGTCTCTGTTGGAGACCGGATTGGTTCTCAGACTATAGAAAGTAACTAGTCTCCGGAGGAATTCGGTTTCGCTTTGACTCCTGCCTGTTTGTGTGGTCTTTGGTATAACTCACAGAACTTTGCAGCCCTCCTCCTTCCAAAAAACTCTGAGAAAATAAACGATGCTTGCATCATAGAACTTCAGTATCTGGAAGACTTTTTAGTCAAAGCCTTGAGTGGTGGGTGAGAGGAGGGAGATCGTCCTATGTGATGGATTCTGATTATAACAAAATAATCCAGGTTCTGGCTTGGTGGTAGCCCGAATTGGATGTCTACCTTATGGCATTCCGCGATTATTAAGAACGTTCCCTTGCCCTTCCAAATCTCTCCCTATCCGCTCCCAAGGGCTTGAAAATTCTTAAGTACGTAATTCCTTTGACTCAGGGCTTTGGCATCAGTTAAAATGCCAACCTCTTGGGAGGGTCAGTCTGTTAAGCCTCACCTCGATGCATCCCATCCTGGCAGCAAATTCTGATAGAGGGGGTGAAGAGAAGAAAGGAACATGAGATCATTGTAGGTACAAAGATAAGCCTCAGAGCAAGAGTCTGGAAGCAGGACCCGGGTCAATGCCAAAATTACCAAGAACGTCCATTGACAGAAAGGGAAAGTTCTTGCTAAAATGAAGTACAAGACAACTTACTAAGGCAGAGAGACTCAGGATTTGGGTAATAGGACAAAGACCCACTTAAGGAAATGGGGGACATGGAGGAGAAAGAATCCCATCTACTAGCATGGGACAGGAGATAGGAGAGTTCCCTGCAAGGGCAGCCTCGGGCTCGGTTTCCTGAGCCACTGAACTAGGGACTCTCCAAAATGTTGAGGCCTCAGTACAAAGAACCAAACAGATCAAATACTCTGTGACTCCTCAACCCTGGCATTTCTCCAGCCCAGGAGGGCAGTTCAAAGGAGGGGATCACACAGGGACCTAGACGTGGAGACTCTGCCCCACCTGCAGATCTAACACCACCAGCGTTTTGGGGGGCTCACCATTTCCTTAAAGTAGCCCTCTTCTCCTTCGCCTCCCAGCCTCACTGGATGAGAGTATTCCCAAGCCTTTCCTCTCACTACTTTTACATCCACTCCATCCCCAGCTAACTAAATAGACAGATTCACCGCTAGCTAAGGATTCATGAGATCTTTTTCTCGGCTTTCCCCAACTGCTGACTCAGCTTTGCTACCCGTTCCCTAGTGGTGAGATGGAGTCATTTCTGGGTGGGCAGAAATTTTAGAGTCTCTGGTTCCTGTAAAGCTCACTGCCGCTGTAGCATCAATACCTAGCCACGGCCACTCCTGCTGTGGCTCCCTGATCCTGTGGCTGCTGACCCACGAATGCACTGCCCCCCACCCCTCCCCCACCCTCCCTCCCTCCCTCAGGACACTCCTTTGTCTGGGCCTCAGGGTGCTGCAGCTTCAAGAGGCTTTCCTCCACTTCCTCACTTCCCCATCCCCACCCTCTCCTGAGGATACAGAATTCACTCTCCTTCAAGGGGTGCGGTGGCAGAAAAGAGCTCTGCTTTCTGTGCAGGCAGGCCCTCAGCGTGCTCTCTGCATTCTAGCCCTCCCTGACTCTCTGCTGGGCAAAGGGGAGGGGGAGGAAGGCCCCCTGGGCATGCTTTGGGTACCTCCAGAATCAGAAGACGGGCCCCCATCCTCTCAAAGACTTAAGTGAGAGCGGTTCTGGAACGATTTCAGCCCGAGAGTTTGCTCAAATGCACGTTCCAGCTACAATCTCCATAGAGATACACGTGTTGTTCACGTGGAATTAGGAGTTATTTTGTCTAATGTGTTTAGAACCATGCCTGGCCTACATTAAGTTCTCCGGAAACATGACCTGTTATGATTGTTACTATTAATATTATATATATATATATATATTAACAGGATCTATAATATTCATGAGGAATAAATGAGTTCATGTGTGTAAAGTGTTCAGAACCATTATTGGTGTGGTCCAGGGATTTAACACAGGAATCAGTAGCCGTCCTCGGGGTTTCAGAGGAGATCCAGGCCATCCTGGATAATAGTTCTAGGGGAGGAGTTGGTTGGAGGCTCAGAAAGAAGAGGGCAGTTTGGGGTGTCTTACATTCAGAGTGTAAGTGAAACTCTCGTGGCTAACTTGTTGCTACAGATTTATGGGATTATGGGATTTGGTTATGAGACCCACTAGGTCTAATGAAAGTGTTAGGGCTCCTAGGAGACCCACGGTGGTTCGCACAGACTGGATCTTTAAAAATGCCCTCGTGAATGTGCTTCTGGCTCCGCAGCACTGAAGTCTCAGTTGTTTGCACTGAACGCTCCAGCCGTCACTGTGTAGCCCTTGTATTCGTCCTTTCTGTCCCAAATCCCCGGTGGCTAATTTATTGGATTTCATTAGAAGACACTCCCCCACTGAAGAACTCAAAGCTGAAGTGACGACTGTCCTTTCCGTGGCTCGCGGCCCCTGTGTGACATGGGTTCTGTGCACAGAGCACCTCCCTTCGCTGGCGGGAGCGCAGCCCTGGAAAGGGGACACTGGTCCCGAGGGGAAGGGACAAGGTTTCCGGGAGGGGCTGGGAGAAAGATGTCTTCCCACCCTGGGCCGGTGTCCTCCCCACATCACGCCCCTTTCATGCTGGGGCTCACCTGGCTCTGTCCCCAGCCCTTGCCCTGGAGGAGTAAACGGGAAAAGAGACACTCCATCCGGTCCCACAGGGTCAGCTAATGCCACTTGAACCCCAGTGGTCTCTCAGCCCCATCTCCCACCCCGCTTCCTGCTGGACATGTCCACTCACAAGTCGCACCGCCATCCCAAACCCAACGGGTCCCAGCTGAACTTGTCACCTGTCCCCACTCATGCCCCTGTCAGCTCATAGTCTTGTGCTCCCCATCTCATCTCAGTTAACAGCGTCACCACGGACCCGAGCTGGAAGCTCAGGGTCGCTGTCACCTTTTCTCTCTCCTGGACCCTCCATGACAGCCAGCCCTGCGGTTTCTACCTGTTGACACGTCCCTGGACTGGTCCCCTGCTCTCTGCTCTCACTGCCACAGTCCTGGGCCAGAGCACTTGCCACTTCTTGTCAGGACCCTTGAGAGGGCCTCCCAATCAGTCTACCCGCTTCGAGCCTCTCCAAGAATTGTCTTCCTGGCCCGTCCCTCCTCCGCCTTCACAAAAACCTTCGGCGGCTTCCTATCGCTCACGGAACAAGGTGCAAAACTCTCAGCCTGGCCAACAAAGCCTTGAATAAGCTGCTCCCAAGCACCTTTTCTGCCGCCTCTGCTGCTGCCAATCCCGCACCCCACCAGCCATCGTCCCGCCCTCCAGAAGGCGCTTTCATGCAAATCCTGCTCCCTCTGCCCGGAATGTCCTTCCCGTCCCTCCACTGCCCCTCCTGGCAAAAGCCTCCATCCCTCAAAATCCAGCTCAAATGTCCTTCATCTGAGAAGCCTGCCTAACTTCTCGGTACCAGGTCACTTACCATCAGTGGCCCCGTGACGCTGCTACGTTCCTCGACCACAGCACCGTTGGACCATGAGTGTTTATGTGCGCCCCAGCCCCTCCTGCTAGATGGAGAGGTCCCCAAAGGCTACCAATACAAAGGTATTGGGTTCTCATTTGCATTCTCAGTACCCCCCAGACTTGGATATAATAAACTATTGGTTTCCTCCTTTGTAAGTTGGGGATGAAAAGAATAGTTGCTACCTCCCAGAGTTAGAAGGATTAAATGAGATAATGCATATAATATGCATGCGGAGAATGATAAAGAAGACAGCAATGGTAAGAAGGAAGAATAGTTAGCATCTACTCGGTGCTTTCAAAGTGCCGGACACTGTCCTAAACACTTTATATGGATGAGAGTCAGGTAAATCGATGAGTTAATCCATGGACCCTGATTATGTATGCATGTGTTTGTGTGTGTGTATAAAGATATATTATAGACATCATTTAAATGCCATATATATAACATATATACTCTGCACTGTGCCTGACACCCAGCGGAAACTCTAGTTTTCCGTTTCTTCCCACATATTCCCCATCCTTCACCCTTAGCCCTTGCTACCCATCATTCCACAGGGCTGGGGCAGGAGAAAGGTGAACGCAGAAGGTGTCTCTGCGTCATGTCCCTGGTGACAGACTGGTTAGCGGAAAAGAGTGAAGCCCTTGAATTGCCTTTGGACTTTGTATCTCAACTTAGTCTCTCCATTCAGGTTGTCATGTTTTTGAGGGCAGGGGCTATGCTGGACCCCTGTTCAAGGCCCCCATGAGCACCGGCTCAGCGGTAGGCACACGGCTTAGTCTGGGCTCACTCAGCTCCAGAGGTCCTAGTTTTCAGTAATTGCCGAGGCAGGTCTTGGAGTCACGGCTCCCGGCTTCTCCGGAGCACAGAGAGCAGCAGCCCAAGCCACCCGGTAGCAGCCCTCTCGGCAGCGCCCTGCTGGGGACGGGGCACCTGCACCCTGGACTCAGCTCTGCCACCAACCGGCCAGATGACCCTGTGCCAGCCTCCCTGATTGCCTGGGCCTCAGGGTTCTCACCTGGGAAATGCTGGCCCTTGGAGCTGTCTGAGGAGGCACAGCCCGACAGCTGTGAAAGCTCTCTGCCAGAAGGCTGTGCAGAAGCGAGGTGTTGTCAATTTCAAGTGCTGGGCTTCACTCAGTAGGAAACATTCAGGAAGCGGGGGTGGAGGGAGAGAGCACGGGCTCTTGTATCCAGGACATATGGGGGCCTATATTTGTTGTCCTTTGCTTAGCAGCATTAGTGATTCAAGCTGGTGCTGCCTGCGTGGAACACTCTGTCCTTCGGGATCCTCAGGGACAGGAGAGATTGCAGAGTGGCAAGGCCGAAGCCAGCGCACAAGACGGTGAAAAATAGAGTGATAGCAATGAGGAACCACGCACACAGGTTCATCCGCACGCATTCACGCTCCCCATGCCCCCAGCGCTGCCGCACCACAGCAGCTGGAGCTAATTACAGACACACAGACAGCTCCTTCTCCGTCCCACTCTTTTTCTCAAAAATGTCAACCCTACCCACCCACCCAACCACCAACCCGTCCCTGGGGATGGCCTGAGCTCTCAGTAGGGGTGTAGCTGGCGCCACAGTTAAGTGCCTAGAAAGAATATGGAGGGGGTACAGGGTGTAGGAAGCCGCCATGTGGCTCCCCGTCTTGCGGGGGTGAGGGGAGCAGGCTGGGATACAGATGCAGCTTTGTGTTAACAGATGTGCTCTCCTGGTAGGAGAGAGCCCAGGCACTCAGCGCCTCCCTTCTCCTTCATCTGAATCCACCCAGGGATCCCCTCTTAACCCTTCTCCTTCTTAAATCCCCAACTTCCTCTTCAAAGTCTGTATGTGGCACAAAGCTCAACAAATGTTGAATGAATGGATGGATGGATGAATATACGAACGAACGCTCCTCAAACCCATGTGACTCCCAAGCCCTGTTCCCGCCTCACAGACCATGATAACTCTGCAAGCCCCTTCCTCTGCTTTGCTTTCTATATATTCCCTTCGGGCAGTTTCAACTCTCACCTATACGCTTCGAACTCCTTATATCTCTTTCTAGCCCAGACCTCTGCCAGCTACCTGAATATTTCTCACTCTCACGGCCCTCAAATCCAACAGGCCCCATATTACATTCTTCAGCAACCATGGCCCCAGGGCTTTTCTAGCAGTGAGTCCTGCTCTGTCCAGGGAGTGGGAGAGGGAAGGACTTGCTGTATGCCCCCTGGCAGTATAGAGGCAATGAATATATCAGCACAGTCACGGGGCAAACTCCTGTTCCCAGGGCCCGTCTTCATTCCTCTTAAGGATCACACCTGCCGCACACCGATAAGGAAAGCCAACTTGGGAACCTGGGTGGCTAACTGCCCAATCTGGACTTCTAAGATTGGGACCAGGCAAGTCGTTTCAGCAAAGAGGAGTCCTTGGAAAGGAACCAGTGTGTACTGAGGAGTTATTTCTTCTCCAATGCTCTCCATCCAGACCTCACTCTCATTGCCTGGCAATCCCGGTACCGCCCGATCCCACCCCTGCCATTCCTCACCCAGTACACACACACACACACACACACACACACACACACACACACACAGCCCTCCCCTCACTCCTCAGCTCCATTCCTCTTCATTCTGGAGCCCTGTCCTCAGGCTCACTGCAAACCCCCAGGTAAATATTGAACCAAGATTGGTGGAGACTGGGGATTTCATTCCATCAAACCAGTGCTGGAGGGAAGACTCAATGTTTACTGAGAGTCCACACTCAAATTCTTTCCTGGCCTTGGCAAGGATAAGAGCAAATAAACCCCCCCTTTCCTTCAGGCCCTCCTAGATTTGGACAGCAGCCAAAGGGACGGGTTACAAACACAGTGGCCTTTGGTTCCTGACAGCCTCAGGGCCTATGAAGGCAGAATCCAAGTTTCTTCCTTCTTTCCCAGGGGGTCCTGAGTACCCTACACTGAGACAAATGCAAGGTGTGGCTATACCCAACTGTGTTATGGTCACATCTAGGCATTTTCAGGTTTTAAAGCAAAGTGACACCTTTATCACCAATTTCAGTCAGACATGCAACATGTGGAATACTTTATTTAAAGCATTCACGTGTTTAATCTCAAATGAATTTTAAATTCATTCGTTCATTCGGCAAATATATATTAAACATTTCAAAGAGCTGTAAACCATGGTTCCTGCCTTCATACTGCTCCTATTCCAGTTGGGGTGGGGAGCTACATACAAGGTGAACTGACAATACAAGACCATGCCATGTCCCCTCCCATACCTGGTGTGGCCTGTGTGACTCTTGCAGTCCCTCTGGCAGTACTGAAATTCTCTACTCTATTGCTACTCTCACGACTATTGCTCTCTCCTCCAATATAAGACAGTGGTTAAATGTATCTCCAGGGTGGGGTGTATCTCTGGGTTCATATCTGAGTTCTGCCATTCACTATCTGTGTGACCTCAGCCAAGTTACTCAGCCTGTCTGAGCCTGGTGCCTCTTCTGTAAAATGAGGACATTAATAGTACCTACCTCACAGAGTTACAGTGAGAATCAAATGAATTAATACACACAGTGCAGTAAGAATGATACCTAGCACATAATAAGTGCTCAATAAATGTTAGTAATTATTTTCCTGAGGCACGTACTGTCCTTTGTTACCACCAGAGGTTACAATTCTTATTGGGCTTCCAAAAGAACCTCATAGAGGCCTTATTCATTCATCCATTCAATCAAAAAATCCATGTTGGGCATCTACAAGCTAAGCCTGGGTCATATAGACAAATAAGGCACAGCTCCTGCCTTTGGGAGTAAACAATTCACTCAGAGTAATGCTGGCTTACCAGTGCCCTAGAGCACCTGGAAGAAGCAAACACAAATTCTTCCTGGAGGAATACACCCTCCATCTGGTTCCAGATTCCCATGGATAGAGTCTGGCCAAACATGAGCTCATAACCCAAAATTACAAAGCACACCATGAAGCCAGAAACAACAGAAACAGAATCAGATGCTCCAAGATTGAGATATTGCAATCATGTGATATAAAATATGTATTTTTTTACATTTTAGGTGCATTAAAAAACAAAAGAGGATTTTGAAAACATTAGCAAAGAACGAGATATTAGCAGAAAATAGAGGAAGTATCACCTTTTTATAGATGGCAAAGCTAGAGCTCCGAGAAGGAAGTGACTCCTTCAGCGTTACACAGCTAATAACAAGGGACTCACGTCAGCCTCTCAGTGTCTAGTGCTTTATTGTCAGACTCGGTTACTGGGGCTGGGGCATATTTTCCCTGAGTCAGTCAATGAGTGAGATGAGTGCAAAGCGCTGTGTTCGATCTGTAGAAATGACAAAGATGAACAAAAGAGTGTCTCTGCCCTCAAGTAGCTTAAAATTCAGTACAGAGACATGACTACACACAGCCATAACCATGGCTCTCAGGCTGTGTGGTAGAAGCTACTGTGGTCTGGAATGGTAGGAGGTCCCTGCAGGACAGGGAAGGGGTGGATCTGTGGGCAAGAGGAGCTTTGGAATGGTGACAGGGGTAGAGGAGACTGGGAACAGCCTGACCAACGTCATGGAGAAAATGAGGCCACACAGCAGTTCAGGGAATGGTGAGTTCATTTGGCTAGCACGCTGGCTATATGCAGGGCCAGGCCTGTGCCGGAGCACAGGACGCTGCACTCACGAGGGCCCCCTGCTTCGTTGAATGTGCTGCTGTTGCTGTCCTGAAAGTCTTAATAATTTTTTAAAACAGGGTGCCACGTTTTCATCTTGCCCCAGGGCCCACGCACAAATGATGTAGCCAGTCCTGTATTAGGGGGATGGGGAGAGGCATGACTGGAAAGGCAAGGCACTCTTGGGAAGGGCCTTGAATGCCACTCTGATATCTGCTCTGCAGACAATGAGGAATCACTGAAAGTGTTTGAGAAGGCTACGGTGACTGTGGTTTTAGAAAGCCACGTGGTGGGGTCGGGGCGGGGCATGACAGATGGATTGGAGAAAGGAGAGATGGTGGTTAGTCAGGAGACTATTGCAATAAAGCAACGGGGGTCTGGACCGCAATGGTGGCAGCAGACGTGGAGAAGGAAAGGGTCTTCACTTAATTCAGTTATCCATTCTCCAGATGTTTACTGAGCACCTGACACGTGCTAGGCACGATGCAGGGGCCGGGATTCAGGGATGCACACGAGGAAGTGTCCCTAACCCAGACAGGGGGTTCCGGAAAGATTTCCGCGAAGATGTGATATCTGAGCTGTACGTTGAAGGTGGAGTAGAAATTCACCCCATGGACAAGGCACAGACAGGCAACCCAGGAACAGGGCACAGAATGTGTAGTAGCCCACGACATCTACTGTGCGCCAGGCACTGTCCTAGAGGCTGATAATCCCTGTTCTCAGGCTGGTAGGGGAAGCAGACAACTAAGCAGAGAATAACAAGACGATGGGGAACGTGCTGTGATATAGATGCTGTGAGAGTATCTAGATGCAGAGGAGAGGCATCTAATGCAGACTGGGGAGGTCAGGGAAGTGTCTTCTGTAGAGGTGCCTTCTGAGCTGTGTGTCGTAGATAAGAAGGTGTCAGCTAGGTGAGGAGGGGGAGGGCGGAGGGCCGGGGCCGGGGAGAGCTGCGTGCAAATGCCCAGAGGTAAGAAAGAGACTGTCTGTGGCCTCAGAGAATTGGAAATGATTCCCTATCACCCGATTCTAGAAGGAGCATAGGAGGAGCAGGGGGAGATAGGACCAAAGAGATGGGCCTTAAATGCCAAGCTAAGGAGTTGGGACTCCATTCTGGAGAACAGTAGTCCTCAGCCTTGATTGCATACTGAAATCACCTGGGGAGCTCTGAAAAAACACTGATGACTAGCTCCCACCCCCAGGGACTTGGATTTAATAAGCCAGTGGGGGAGGCGTTGGAATGTTTAAAAGCTCCCTGGGTTTATTCTAATGAGCAAGCAGAATCGAGAACCGGGGCTTTAGGGTGGGAGGTCTCAAATTTGAGCCCCCATCAGGATCACCCGGAGGGCTTGTCAGACACAAATTGGGAAGGGGGTGCGGTACTCCGAGTTTCTGATTCGGTAGGTCTCTAAGAAGTACCTACTCTAACAGGTTTTCAGAGATGCTGTTGCTGCTGGCGCCACGACCACGCTTTGGGAGCCTCTGGTCTCAGGTATTGTAAAGTCAGTACCACTTCAGTGGAGGAGGGGGTGGGAAACGGTCTGATCTGCAGCATGGAAAGATCGCTGGGGCCACTGTGGGGAGAATGGTCACCGAGGGGAAAGAGAGGGGTGAGGAACCGGGAAGCTACTGAAGGAATCAAGGCAAGAGAAGACCGCGAGGGAGTCCTAAACTAAATAAAGCACTGGCAGGGGGAATGGAGAAAGTGGGTCCAGTCTGAGGTACGCTTAGGAAGTAGGCTTGGCAGGGCTTAGTGAATGGCTGAATATAGAGGTGAGAAATCAGGATGTGGGAAAGACAACTCTTGGATTTTTGCCTTGGGCAACTGGTGACTCTGATTGTACTGGGCATGCTGGTTACTGTAATCAAAGGCTAAAGGTGTTACCAGACTTGGGGCAGGAGGTTGGGGAGGGGGGGCATTTCTGCCCTCAAATCGCACAGCAATAGTCCCAGGGAATTTAACAGGCATCTCTCACTGTCCACTTAACCCCTGCTTTCAGCACCATGAGTCGTCACCTTGACCCTAAGCAACTTGGGATTCTCTTCAAAATACCTGGAAAGGAAAAGCAAGACTGTGATCACCCTGACATGATTGACCAGCCGCCCGAGCCCCAGGTACAGGGCCTGCGCCTCTGCTATTACCCCAGGTGTGTTCCATTCACTTGTTATTTTAATACGTATAGGGCTGTTGCCTAGAAGGGTTTTTGAAATGTTCAGAGGCCACATTTCACACACAGGTAAAGAATTCATAACCTGCTCTTATATAGCCATGGAAACAAATGTAGCTTAAAGGGCAGCCTGCAAAGGCATTCATTTGGCGTGGATTTGAAATGTGTAAAAATGAGCAATTTTCCAGTGCATCATCGGTCGTGACTACTTGTTAAGTCTTCTCCGTGGGCAAGTGGAGTGCCAGCAATCAGCACGACCAGGACCATGATGGATGGGATAATTGTCCATTAGAGTACAGATAATTTTTGTACCGTGGGAGGGTTCGACAGCATACAGACGTGATAGATGGAAGATGAGCTAGCTAATGTGATAGGAGTGGCAGCTCCATTTCTGGTAGTAACCATTCTCTGGCTGAATCGATGATTAATCAAAGACACTTTCTCATTTGAAACTCTTCGCTCACCGGTGCACAACTCCCGCTTTGGGTTAAATTTAATAGCATCATTAAAAACTGCTGTTCAAGAAACTCAGATTACTTTTCCGCAGAAGAAATCACGCCACGCTAGAGAGTGCTTTTGTGAGCTCGTGGGCAGGGGCCACGAAGGGGGGTGTGCCTGTGTGTAAACGTTTAACATTGGAATCCTCAATGCTTAGCACAGGGGCCGACACAGGGCACTCAATAAATGTTTGTTAAAGTAAAGTGAAATGAATTAATACGTTTGTCCATTCATTCATCTGTTTATTCCTTTAACAGACATTTATTAAATACAGGAATTAAGAGCTCTGGCCCGGGAACCAGATGCTCCAGGCTTCAAATTCTAGCTCCCACCAGCTGTATGAACTTGAACAAGTTACTTAGCCTCTCTGAGCCTGACACCTCCTGTGGAAAATGGGGGAAACTATAGCACTTGCTCTCATAGGGCTGCTCGAGGGTTAAAGGAGTCAGTGTCTGTAAGTGTTCAACATAGGGCTTGGCCCATAGTAAATGCTCACTAAAGGGCAACTGTTATATCATTATCATCATTGTTATATATACTATGGCTAGGCCTTTCTCAAGTAACTAGGTCCATATAAGAGGCCCAGAATCTCTTAAGAAATGACAGGGCTCTTGGCCAAAGCTGGCTTTCATTAAAGTGGTTACTTATGGTTTCCAACCCAGAGCCTGACTGCCCTAGGCCTGCCAGTCCTGGCCTGGTGCCCTCCTGTGGCGGCTCAGGCTGTCTCTAGGTGGGGAGTGCTCTCTAGAGAAACCTGAGAAATTGCGGAGCAGGAAGGTGAAGGAGGAAGGTAAGGGCTGGCGGGGATCCAATTAACCATCAACATGCAACCACTGCCCCGCCCCCAACATTGTTAACTCCCTTGGGTGTCTTTCTGCGCTTTTGTATAGCTCTTCCTGGCAACATTTCTACCTACTAATTGCTGTTTCGAATGTTTATCCTCTTGGCTCGGTTGAACAAGACTCTCCTTGATTTTAATTTTAATTTTAAGGCAACAAAGTAGAGAACCCTTGCCTTGGAGTTCAGTCAGGAAGTAAGGGAGGCGATGCAACTTAGCGGCTTGAGATGATCTGGAGATAGAAACGATTGGCCACTGAAGAGCTGTGTGACCTAAGGCATATTGCCTACCGTCTCTGAGCCTCAGCTCCGGAAAAGGGAACGAGAGAATAATGGTTGTTGAGACTAAATGGGGACAACTTAGGACTGTGCCTTTTTTTAATTTAAGTTTTATTTTATATTGGAGTATAGTTGATTTATGCAGATCCTTCTTGTTCCTTATTCTCATGATTAAACTAGCCCAGCCTCTTTCAAGCCTTTTACAGTCCCCCGTTTACACACTCTAGTATACGAATTACAGGTCATGCTCGTTTTTTACATCAGGTAAATGTAATACATTTAAATGTGTGCTTCCCATATCTGTCTACCTGGAAGGTCTTACGAACAACTCGAGATCTGATGTGTGCTCAATAACCATTGGGTGAACGTTGGTAGTTGAGCTAGCAATCAGTAACCTACCCTACTGGTGTATGTCTTCCATCTCCCAGGTGGCATTCCAAGCAGCACAAAAAAGTGGAATGGGTGCACTGGGCTCATGTGGTCCTGGGCTTGAACTCTACAACTGGCAGCTAGGTATAAAGCACGTGCCAGTGCTGGGAAAATGATAATAGGACCAGTAACCATAGCAGCAGCGGCAGCAGTAGTAATAGCAGTAGTAATTGTAACGATTAGTAAAATGTGGAGTAGGAAATTTTCCTCAAGGATTCATTTTGTTCTCAAGGGCTGTGAGGGGCCTGAAATACGCTATGTGGAGGAATTATAGTGTCGTTGACTCAGATAAACCTGGGTTTGAATCCCAGCCCCCTATATATGGATTGTGTGATCTTGCATTACGTTCCCTGAGCCTGTCTCCTCATCTGTAAAGATAATGACGGTACCTACCTCACAGCTTCGTGGCGAGGATGAAATAAGATACGGTATAAAGCATATCATAGCATAGTAAAGTACCTCACACATAATAACGACTCAAAAAAATCTATTTGAATTAGTGAATATGAATTTTCAATAAAATGGCATGAAAGAAACTCCGGACACCTTTGAGCGTCTGCGTGAGACCTGAAGGAGGAAGAGAGAATTCCCAGTAAGAGCTGGTTAAACACTTAACCAGCTGTCTCTTCCAATGTAATACCTCGTGTTGGAAACAGTGGGAAATTGACATTATCAGAACAGACCATTCCCAGTGAATGCAGAGAACGAAGCCACTGTTTCACGGCACAATCACCCAGTTGCTGCATCTCAGAGGGTCTCTGAGAATGTGATTAAGTGTTGAAAAGGACAAATTTGACACACACACAGTAGGTCATGTCAGCCCCTCCCCAATGGGTAGAAACAAATGCACCAATAACCGAGGAAGCCAAAGCAGCAGAAAACAAGTCAAAGCAGTTGCAACCTGATCAGTGACCTCACTGGACTGACCCTTCACTCTTGGCCCTGGGGTGACCTGCCAGACTGGACAACCTGTCAGGCTGAGCGGTTGACCCCAGCAGGGAAGTCTACTTTCACGATGTCACCACGTGTCCTCTCTCCTCTTTATGAGTCGAGGGGACACCGGACATGATGGGGTGGGATCGGCTCCCAGTCTGGGATGCAAAAACTACCTTTTTTCCACTTTGTGCTGTGCCGCCTCTGCCCCCCGCCATTCGCCATTCTTGTTTGGGCACGCACCGAGAATGGCATTCAGGATTCCTGCATTCTCTGACTCTCTTTTAGTGTTTGGATTGGCTGTTTGCCAAGGCAACCGAAGAGCATTTTCAGAAAGGAGGTGAGTTTGGGGAAGATCTCTCGTATCTTCTCCAATATTTTAACTCCCTGCCAATTAAAGCATTCAGGGACCCCCTTGGAAAGAACATATAAGCACTCCCAGAGCTTCCAAATTAAAATTCCTACAAGACGCCTAACAAGGTGGTCATTTTCAAGGGAAAAGTACCCAGGTACGGTAGCCGCTTTTAAGAAATTTGAGAAGTGACACACTGGTTACACTTCTGTTGTGAAAACCACGCTGTGTTCCTTGTAAGCAACCGTTTGGGTGGCATTGCTGTCACGGGTGTGAAACATCTGGTTGTAACCAGAATGTGGGTGATTGGCTCACAATTGGGGAGGGCAGGTAAATATGGCTTGGCCTCTTGTCTTGTATCTGGCCCAGACGTGCAAATTCCTATCAGGGAACTGATTCTTCCCTGCCAGAATTCAATAGGTTAATAGTGAGTGCCACATGGCGACAGGTAAAGGACAGCAGAAGGCCGCCAGAGAAGGGAGCTTGGATTGTCTGAGGAGTAGGCGACCTGGCTTGCCAGTCAGGGGAGGGAACAGGCCCTGGTCCGCCAATGTCGGAGGTGCAGGGAACACAACCAGAAGAAGCCTGGACAGGGAAAGTACTATTGGTTGAGCACTTACTCTCTCCCCACCAGGCGCTATGCCAGGTCTGGGTAAGTTGTCTCATTTGATCCCACAAGAGCCCCATTTTACAGAAAGGGATACTGCAGCCATAAGGAAAAGACAGATCAAAGGCAGGAACCTGGAACAGCACAAATACCAAAGCGCCCAGAAGGCACTTGGAATCAGTTGCCAAGAAAAATTCAGCAACCTGAGTTCTTTATAGTCATGGCAATGGGGATTAGGAGATTTGCCTCTAAGCCACTGCGTCTCTTCAGCTGACTCCCTTATTGGACCGCCTGTGCCTGTCACACCTCGAGGTGGCTGGTGAGGGCTGGCTTGGCAAGGACTGGGACCAGAAGAGGGACGGACAGGTGTCTGTAATGGATTCCTTCGAAGAGTACATGAATGGCCACACGCCATAAAACTCCAGCTAGCACACTAGTGGGAGAAGATCAGTGAGCTGCAGTACAAGAATTGGCACATGAATTTGAGCTCTGTTTATACTTCTATAATCAGTGCTAATCATTGCCTTGTTTGCAACTGAGATGTTCTGCCCTCATTAATACCTGTTGATAAGTGCAAATAGGCTTGAATTTCATTCGCAGAGACCCGCACTTAGGCATGCTGACAACTGCAAGCAGAGCACGGGTCCTACCGAAAATAACACACAATAGAAGTTGCCGCAGAACTCTGATTCATAAATTGTCTAAATAGTCTTCCTCCACAGACAGCATTAGCCCTCATTTGTTCTCCAGCCAAAACTGTCCTTGGCTCTGATCAGCAGTGAACAAATGACACTGTATTGCAACATTCTGCCGCTAGAGTGTACACCTCCACACGCAGGAAAAGCAGGCATCTCTCACCTTCAGCCCGCTGTGCCTACGAGCAGAAAAGTCCAAGTGCGTGAAAAGAGTTAGATCCTGCTTGGTCTTTTGAAGCGCGAGAAAACCTCTGAAAGGTGACAGACATCAGAGCTATCCATTTACACTGGTTGGGCTGTGACACAAAGTCAGAGGGGTTGGATGAGAACCTCAAATAATGACAACAGAGTTGCATTCCCAGCTGTGCAAAATGACCAGCATATCATGATTGCCTTTTCACGCAAATGTCAATGACATAATCCTAACAGGCTTGCAGCTCTCTCACTGGTGTAATAAAACAATGACCCAATTATTCCGGAGGGCTGAAGCAGCAGATGTGATGACTGGGTAGGCGGTGCCGGGCACTGTGTGTGATGGACGGGGCACAGTAGGGCAGCAAACTGTGTGCCGAGGATTTGAAATTTGCCTCCCAAGCCAAAACTTCTACCATTCATCTGGTTGGAAGAAAAAATGAAGCCATTCAGTATGAAAGTTACCACTTGTTCTCATGACGGAGGCCAGTTGGGAAAATGTGGCGCAGCGCTGATTGAAGCAAATTCTGTTTAAAAAACCAGCCGGTTTGTGGGTATTTGTTTATTTATAACTCTCCCCTCCTCCTCCACACCCTGCCTCGTTCTGCAAAGGATTTGAGATGGGATTGGAACACTGAAAGTTTGTTTAAGTCCTAAACAGGTCCAGCTACTTTTTAGATGGACGACAAAACGAAATGCTTAGAATCAAGCGCCTTGCTCTACAGACGCTGCCTCCGTTTTCCCAGTCAGCGCCGGTCCCCCTTGTATCCCGCAGGGAGAGGGACCTCTTGCATCAGAGCACACCTTGTCGCCAGTGCTACATTTTAATGTAACGCAGGGAAATAAACATGAGCCCATAAGCCCGAGCCTGAGAAAATAAAGGAACATGGATTCACTCCCTCTCTCACTCATTCACTTACTCAACGAATATCGATTGGTACCTGTCCTGGAACAAGCTCTATTCTAGGCACAGGGGAAGCAAAAATGAAGAAGACAGAGTCCTTGAACTTGAGAAGCTCCCAGTCTAGCGGGAGGGTTAGCCGATCGGGGCTGTGGCAGGGTAGCTTCGCGGCTGCAGGGGGCATGCATGATTCAGTTCATGGCCTCAGACTGCCTTGGGTTCAACTTCTGGTTCTGCCTCTCGCTAGCTGCCTGACCTTGGGCACTTTGCTTAACATCTCAGAGCCTCAATTCCCTCATCTGTAAAATGGGGCTAATAATAGAATTGACGTCATTGCATTATTATGAAGATTAAGTGAGATAATCTGTGTAGAACACTTAGAACAGTTCCTGGCACATAGTAAGCACCCAGTAAAAAGTTAGCTCTTTATGCTTTCTATTCCTTTTGTTTGACTTTCGTAAGACTGTGTCTGGTGATGAGACTCCGAGGACTGGTTTCTAAAACAAAACTGTTTTCAACAAACTCCTCCCTTTAGCCTGATTTTTTTTTTTTTCATTTCGAATGACACAGTTCTGTCATGATTTTTTCCCTCAGCAACCATATGTCTGGCAAAAACCTCAGGGAGAAAATATTTCCCACATGGTTTTGTTTATGTCGGCCTACTATGTGCCAAGCACCCCTCTAGATGAGAGGAACGCATTGCTGAGTGATAAAGACAAGGTCCCTGTCCTCCTGGAGTTTACATTCCAGTGGGAAAGACAGACTCTAAACAGACACGTAGAAACAAACATAATTACCCAGAGAGGTAAGTGGGATTAAAGAACTATGGCCAATAAAAGGAATATTAGGAGGGAACTAACTGTAAGTGGTCGGAGAAGGCGTATCTCAGGAGGTGACATTTAAGCTGAGACAGAAAGGTTAAGAAGAAGCCTCCCGTGTCAAAAGCAAGAGCAAAGGCAGTCCAGGTAGGAGGAACAGCATGCACAAAGGCCCTGGGGCAGGAAAAGACTTTGGGAATGTTGCAGAAATCAAAAGAACAGCGTGGCTGAGACATGCAGCCCCGATAGGGAGGGAAAGCAGACAGGATTATTCTGTGCATTTTGAATGAGGACACGGAAAGCCCAGAGAGATTAATGGACTTACCCACAATGCCTTGCACACAGTAGGCGCTCCATATGTTGTAGAATTGTCAGTCTGCAGGGCGGGGCTGAGGCCCACCGCTTTCCAAATTCGGACTGAGATTACCCACCACAACTAGGAATCAGCTACCCAGGAAGACTGAAACATATAGTCTTTTTCGTTGGTGAGTCATAGGCAACACGCATTAGAGTGTAGGGTCGAGTGGCCCCAGCTGCCGCCTGAGTGTAAGGGGCGGGGGTGGGCTCAGGCCGCGGCTGAAGCTTTTTAGCATGTTTATGATGAGCTGAAAGCACTCACTGCTTAATTTAAAATACCGCTCACACATACACATACAATTCAGCAGCTGGGGGAGCTGCCAGGAATTGAGGCTAAGTGTAGAAAATTGGAGGATCAGGAATATCGGGTACCCGGTCCTGTTTCCCAGCTCGCACGGGCTGTCTCTGACCCCGTGCAGTCCCATCTTCCCTAGTAAACTCCTGGAGGTCAAGACGTGGATGGGGGCAGCAGCGGTTTGGGGAAGGGAGGCCTCCGCAGAGCCCTTCGTGCCAGCGACACTAGTAGTAGTTCTACCTGGTCTCGAGCTTGCCAGTTTTCCTCTCCATCCATGCCTATTAAAATACCTCCTCAAAGCCCAAACCCACTGTCCTGGTGAAGCCTCCCTGTGCGGCGCCCCCCCAGGCCCCCTCACTTTCGTTTTCCCGGAAATCTGACAGTTGGGAAAACTCACGTGGCCCCGAGCACAAGTTGCCCGAGCTGGCTGCTGCTTTTTCTAGTGTGCGTATCTTGTCTCTCCAACCACACGGGGGCCCTCGGTGCACATTTGAGGAACCGTGTTGCTTCCTTCTGTCTTCCTCCCAGCTCTCAGCACAGGACTATGTACACAGTGAGAGTCCCCGGTGCCTTGGCTCATGGGTTACATGACAGTATCGTTCAAAAAGCCTTTTGGGTGGAAGAGCTGCTCTTGATTTAAAAACAAGAACTTCAACTTGACAAAATGTGGAAACACCCTCAGGGGTATCCAGTTTCCTTCCCACTGCTCCCCTACACCCAGGGTACCCTGCCCACAAACTGGATGAACCTGCAGCCTTCGCGATCAAAATGCCCCACAATCCATCTCTGTGTTCATGATATACCTTCTGACCGGGAGGCGCTCTCTCCCAACCCTACCTATCCAAAGCCCGACTCACCCTTCAAGGTCAAATCCGAATGCCACCTCTGCCATGAAACCTTCCCAGGCGCAATTCCTTGCCTTGTCCCTGAACCCTCATGGCACCCTGTGTCTACCTCTTGTAGGCTATAGGCTGGTGAGTTGGAATAACCTAGGTTCCAAGCTCAACTCCATCACTTCCCTACGCAACCTCGGTTTTCTCTTCTGGAAAAGGGGATAACAACCTGCTTAGTGAGGGTTACTTGTCATCATCACCTTCATCATCTCTGGGAAGCAGGGTGAAGTCAAGGTTAAGAGTGTGTGGGCTTGGGAACCAGACACATCTAGCTTCCAGGCCTGGTCCCGTCACTTCCTAACCATGCGACCTCGGGCCGGTCACTTCCTCTCTGAGGCCCAGTTCCCTTATGTGTGAAATGAAGTAATCAGTTTCCCTGCCCCATCACAGAACCTGTTGGGAAGGTTCAAAGACGTACTGTACGCGAGGTATACCGCCCAGCACAGGATCTGTAGCACGAAAATCGCTCATTCAGGTCTACGCTCCGCTACAACCTATAAAACTCCTTTAAGGGCACAGACAGTATTTGACTTATCTTTGCATCTCTCCCTGCCTAGCCTAGCCCAGAACCTCTGCAGCTGGCAGGCCCACAATAAATCATTGTTGAATTGAATTGAAAACCCAAACCAGATGTGCCTCCTTCCCTGTCAAATGAAGCTTTCAAGCTGGTGGGTTGGGCCTGCTGCCCCTTCGACTCCCCTCCCTCACAGCTGAGCTGCCGCCATTGTCTCGCAGGGCTCTGGGGACTGAAGCCCGGTGGCGGGAGGGATGGGAAGTGGAGAGAGCCAGGCGGGATAAAGCCAGGTAGAGAAAGAGAACGCTGTCTGCTCCTGGTGACTCAGAGCAAACTGCCTTGGAAGGGTGCTCTCCAGAAGTCTCTGCTGAACGAAAAGAGGTGGGTTGGATTCCCGAAGTGACACATAGAAAGCCCCTCAACCCATCCGGGGCCTAACTGTTGAGGAAACCCACCGCTTCCCTCCAAACCGCGAAAAATGGACAGAAGTGAAGGTGTCAGGAGAAAGCTCCCTTCCCCTTTAGCAGACCTGGTGAAACTGAGGTTCAGAGAGGTTCGGCTCCGAAATCATGAGAGTGGGCTTCAGAACAGAGTTCAGCTGGTGCCACCGAAAAACTCTAACCACTGAGATACCTCGCCTCTAGGTGATTCTTGTTCCAGGACAGAGGTATGTATTGACTGCCCCACCGCCTCAAGACCCCTGGGAAGAAAACACAGAGCTTTACTGGGGAAAAATACTGCCAAAAATACAAATCTGTTTTAAAACTACAAAAAGAGGCCCATGGCTTCAGTGTTTCTGAGCCAGAGCTATGTAGACAGGGCACGGGGAGCAGCACAGGTCAAGGTGAAGAGCCACGCACCAGAACGTGGCTGCCTGGACTGTAAGTCTGGATCTGTCACATACTAGCCTGTCTGACCCCAGCCAAGTGACTTAACTTCCTGGTGCCTCTGTTTTCTCATCTGTTCCAAGGTGCCAGTAATAGCACCTCCTCACAGAATTGTCTACGAGAATCAAATGAGCTAATGTGGGGCTGCCCTGGTGGCGCAGTGGTTGAGGGTCCGCCTGCCGATGCAGGGGACGCGAGTTCGTGCCCCGGTCCGGGAAGATCCCGCATGCTGCGGAGCGCCTGGGCCCGTGAGCCATGGCCGCTGAGCCTGAGCGTCCGGAGCCTGTGCTCCGCAACGGGAGAGGCCACAACAGTCAGAGGCCCGCGTACCGCAAAAAAAAAAAAAAAAAAAAATGAGCTAATGTTTGTAAAGTACTTACCATGCCTGGTGCGTGGAAACACTGTAGGACTATTTGTTAAATAAAAATAAATACATACCTCTTTGTCTCTGGAGCAAGACCAGCCTAGAGGCAGGGTGGTCAAATGGTTAGACCTTGCCTGCAGAGCTAGCTGAACCCGGCTTCCAAGCCCAGTCTCGTGACTTCAGAGCCGAATCTCCTTGAACCTTCAGTGTCACCGTCTTTAAAGTGAACTGCCAGGGGATCCTAAGAGTCCCTAGCCCAAAGGCCGTTTTGAGTTTTAAATGAGATAGCTCCAGAGTCCTGAACACAGCGCCTGACCCAGCGGAGTGAGTAAGCACCCAACAAAGGCAGAGTACTCATCATCTTTTTTTTTTTTTTTTTTGCCTCTTCTGGGTTAAGTTAACACACGATATGTAGTTTTGGAAATCCTGCCGCAGTAAAGGAACAATTTCATCGTTTTGCCAGTGAAATTCCTAAACATTTTATTCAAGAGCCAGAAAAGGGAAACATTTTTGGTCATTTCCAAACCACGCGAACATGGGCAATCCATTTCCCCAGTCAGTAAATCTGACCCCTCTCCCCCCCTCCCCCAAAGTTGCAGAAGTCACTTACTTTGCAGGACAAAAAAAATCCGAAGGAATGAGTATTTTACTGCAAACAAAAGCCATCTTTGTTTGCTGCCCAGCTTTGGGAGAAAAAATACCTCAACCCAGGAGCTTGGAAAATTCTTGAAAGTTCTCATTTTATTCCAGCAAATCCAACCGAACTGGCAAGACTCCTGGCCATGTGAACCTGAATCAGAATGAGTCGCCTCTACCCACCACCCTCTTCACAGCACCCAGAACCCAACAGGGTACACTGGGCGTCAATACACATTGGTTGTCGACTCCTCCATGGGAGCCCCAGATTCCACTGCTACAAATGTCTGCTACGTTGCCAAAACCCTCGGAAAGCAGCACTAAAGAACATTTTGAAAACAGGAAAAAAAAAAAAGCATCCATCAACTCACCACTCTAACACAACTCTTAATTTTGTGTGGAAAGTTCTCTTCCAGTCTTTATCCACGTGCAGACATATTTTTACAGCACTGTAGTCATAGGGAAAAACTGCGGCAACTTCAGCCAAGAACCAGATACCATACAGCTCATGTCACTAAACTCTCCAAGTGAGGGCTTTTTCTTCCCTCATTCACTCCATTCATTCAGTCAGTCAGCCATTCGACAAACATGGATTGAGCCAGGCTGTGGTGCTACGCCCTGGGGAGTGCGGAGATGGAGATGACTAAGTCACAGTCCCCGCCCTCAAGCAGCTCCCAGTTTAGCGGGAGAAACAGACTAGTCAGCAGGAAATTAGAGCGCACTGTGATCAATGCATAATTGCTCTGAAGGCACAGAAGAGAAGCATTAAAGGTGGGCGGGAAGGGGAGGGGGAGCGGAGGACGGGGGAGACCAGGCAGAACATACACAAAGACATGAAGTTAGGAGAACACAAGGTGTCATCAGGTAGCAAAAAAAGAGCTGAGAATGGCCGGATCCTAGGCAGATGGCAGTGGACTCAGCGAGGAAAGAAGCAGGGGGGCAAATCATTAAGATGAAAGGTTTCAGTTTCATTTTGAAGACTGGGGAGGGGGGAGCTTCGGAAAGATTGAGTTTAAGCAGGGTAGTAGCACAATCAGATACACATTTGAGGAAGACTGTCCCAGCAACAGAATGGAGGGTAGATGGGAGGATACGAGATAGGTAACAGGGGGACCGTTTAGCAGGCTGTCACGGTCATTGATCAAGATAAAGAGGGTCTAAACGACTGAGATGGCTTCTCCTCTTACACGCTGTGTCATCTTAGTAGGTAACTTAACCTCTCTGTGCCTTAGTCTCTTCTGTAAAGCAAGGATAACAACAGCTCCCTTGTGGAGCTGCTGGGAGGGCTAGATGAGATGCTGCATGCAAAGCGCCTGGCACAGTGGCTGGTACCCAGAAGACACTCAAGACATGTTACTTCCCCTTCCCCTCATTCCCTTGTCTTCCACCTCACCCTTCCTTAAAGGCTGGCACGGTATGGAGCATGGAAGTGGCCGAGGCAGGATTCTAACCCAGACAGTCTGACTCCAGAGGGCAGTGGAGAAAGTTTGAGAGTGCTGTTGTCAGGACAGTTACTTAGAAGGATTGTTTAGCCGAGTCGAGGGCCCAGCTGAGGTTGGAAACTATGACTTTTGAGTGGGACTAATCAACAAAGTGATGGGATTTCCTCCAGCAGTGTTCCTCCATCTGGGTGTAGCACAGAGGAGGAGGCTGTCAGTTAAACTTATCCAGGCTTGGGTTTTTGCCTAGTGAATGTGTCAGAAAGACACAGGGCAAGGGAGTTCAGGATATAGGCAAGATCCTGAAGTCTACATTCCAGGACTTAGGCAAACAGACCTGGCTTCAAATCTCATCTCTGTCCTGTACTAGCTGTGGGGCTTTGGGTAAGTCACTCAACCTCTCTGAGCCCCAGTCACCTCATTTAAAAAAAAAAAAAAACAGTCCCTGTCTCATCAAGTCATTGTGAGAATTACATGAGGTTATTGAAATGATGTTGTGAGATGCCTAGTATGTGCCTGGCACGTACATATTCATTATTATTTTCATCATCATCATCATTTTCAAGTGATGGAGAGGGAAGGAAGGAAGGCAGGAAGGGCTGATGGGGTGGAAGAATGAAGGGGGCTCAAGAGCCTGGAGATCGTCTTGAGGCAAAAGGATGAGCTTTGAGGTCAGTGGGCAGGTGTGGATGGTGGGGTGTTCTGAGATGGACCGATGATGAAGCATGGTATGGCTAAAATGGGGGTGTGTCCTGCACATGGATCATGGATGTCAACTCACCCAGGATGATATCAGGACTTGGGGTGGAGAAGAAGACAGTGAGCCAGATGTCGAACTCTTCCTTGAATGGGTAAGGGGGACGGGGTGGCTAAAAAGAAGAGTCGATGAGGAGAGGAGAGGAGAGGAGAGGAGAGAAGAGGGTGCTGTAGCCAGATGGCATCAGAAGGAGGAGTTCTTGGCTGAAGGCGGAGGAGTAACGATCTGGACGCAAACAGGGGAAGCTAGAGCACAGACCCCACCTCCCAGCCCTAGGGTGTCTGTGGTGTTGGAGTGCGAGCAGTGTCCACCAGAGGGCGCTGCAGGCAAAGCCGTGAGCTCCTCCGCGGAGACTCAGGTTTCAGCGTTTGCAGGCGCAGAGGTAGAGAACAGTGTTCTGTGAAGCTTATTTAGAGTGTAGGGGGAATTGTTTTCCGTGGGGTGGGCTTTCCGGAGGGTACAGAGGATAGTGGGAGAGGGCAGTAGTAGGAAGATGGAGGAGTCAGGGGTGGTGTGGAACGGGAGCACAGGGCAGAATGGGGACGGTGCGGGAGAGGACAGATGATGGGCAGGGAGGCTCACGTTTGGGCTGTAGCCAAGGACTGGGGGATGTGAGGCTTGGTGGGATTAACTGTCCTCAGACTTCCAAATGAAGCTTTTTTTCCTTTACATCTTTTGTTTATTATAAAAGTAACACATGCTTATTTCAGACAATTCTAATCATTACCGAAGTGAAAATCCACCTTCCCCATCCCTTTCCCCAGAGGTAACCACTGTTAACAATCTGTCTATCCCTCCAGATTGTTTGCCTATGAATAACATATAATATCCTTAATGAAAATCAGATCCTATTATACTAATTTTTCTGCAGCTTGTTTTTATCACAATATTATATTGGAGACATCAATCAGTATATAAATTACATCAGTATATAAAGATGTAGCTATGCATATCAGTGCATATGGATCTAACTTGTCCTTATTTACGGCTACATTGTCGCTGTCATCATTACAGTACTAGTAGGGATAGTACTAGGCGGCAATTATTGAAAGCCCTGTGCCAGGTACTATTTAAGTATTTCACACGCCATAAAGATTATCTCATTTACTCTTCACAACTTTAAGAAGGAGGCAGTAGTACTATTATTTTTCCCATTTTATAGACGAGACCACTGAGGCGCAGAGAGGTTTAGGAACTTGGGCAAGGTTACACAGCTCACAAGGGCTACAGGAGGAAATCAAACCTAGGCGGTCTGACCACAGAGCCCACATTCTTAATAATTAGCATAATGAAGCTTAGTCTGCCATTATTTGGACATGCTATAGATTATTTATAAGTTATAAATTATGACACCAGTTCTCCACTGAGGTCATTTAGGTTATTTCCAAATTTTTGCTATTTACAAATAATGTTTAAATGAAGATCCTTTATACATGGAGCATTTCAAAAGGCTAAACTCCTAAAAGAATACTTGCTGGGTCAAATAATATTTCAAGTTGCTCTCCAGAAGTTGTGCTAATTTAGACGCGTGCCAAGAATCAGTACGTGTACCCGTCTCACCATATCCTCACAAACGCTGGGTTTTAGCACCCTTTTAAACTTCTGCCGATCTGAAAAGTGAAAAACAACATCTCAAGCCTCTCAAGGCTGTTTTAATTTGCATTATTACTACTTAATTATTACTGAGGTTGTGAACCTTTTTATATGGCCTAAACGCTTTGTGTCTCCTCTGTGGATTGCCTGTTCATTATTTTTTGACCGTTTTTCTAGTGGACTGTTCATCATGTTCTCACTGATCTATAGAAGCTCCCTCATTCATTCTTTCAATGAGTATTTATTGAGCACCTACTGTGTGCCAGACACTAGCACTAGGAATACAGTGGTGAATACGAGAAGCCTCAGCCTTCTTGAAGCAAGCATGCAGGTAGAGGAAAAGGATAATAAGCAAATCATTAAATAATGTAATTGCAGATAATGGTGAGTGCTATAAAGAAAATAGTGCACATCCCATAATGGAGCTCTTGAAATATTATGAATAATAAACCTCCGTCTGCCTTTGACTTTATCCGGGTTTGTCCTTTGTCTTTCAACTTTGCATGAGATATCTTTTGCTACAGCGAAGGTGTTCAGCTTTTTTCACAGGCAAATCTGTCCTTCTTTTTCCTTATAGCTCCTAGGGTTTTTTGTTTCTTTGCAGATACTTCCAACCTCCATATTTTAAAAAAATATTCTCCAATGCTTTCTTCCATTCTTTCAGTGGTTTCTCTTTCGAAAATCGAAATCTTTGACTAAGCTGAGATCTATTGGGGAATAAGGAGTGAGGGAGAGATTCAGCTTCATTTTGTCCGGTGGCAGGCCACTTGTCACAGTAAGTGGCACCACGGATTAAACGGCGTGTCCTTTTCCCCAGAGATGGTCAAGCAAGGCCCACAGAAAGGAAGAGCCTTGCTCAGGGTCACACAGCGAATTAGTGGTGGCAGAAGTGAGCAGACTGTAAGGTCCCAGGGGTGGCTGACTCCCATGGCCGCAATATGGGACTGAGCTCGCCACAGCTCCATCCATCAGTGCACTTGAACGGCCCTCCCTGACCCGCGCCAGGATTCACTGTCTGCGGCCACGGCGCTTTCCCTTTCCAATAAGCCCTCTGACCCCTGGCTCAGAGATAGGAGTGCAGCGGCCCACGGCAGCTCTGCTACTTATAAATAGGCAAATACCTGCTGATCTGTGCTAAGCTACCTGACATTGAGGCAGTTTGGGCTGCAGAGGGCTGGGGGCAGAGGGCAGACAGATTTGCCGTTGAGGAACCAAACTAGGAAGTGTCTATTCTAAATAAAGAAATCTGGCTGTGTTTTCACTCAGTGGCTGACGGAGCAGCTGCCGTCCCGGGAGCCTTCCAAGGGGGCCGCCTCGAATTAGGCCAAAGTGATAAGCTGTTTCGGAGACTTCTGGGCCTTGTTCTGAGGCCCCAGCTAGAACCATCCTAGAATCTAAAAGGTTATCTTCAAAGGACAAGGGCCTACACCACCTCAACTGCAGCTTGGCCTAGTATTCCATTTCACGTGGCGTCTCCTATACAGGGTTTCCCCCTCCGTCCACATTTCCCGGGGCTGTGGACATTGTCACACCCCCAGGAGAAAGGAGTGCAAGAAGGGGTCTCCCGGGGGGAAAAGAAAAAGTGAAGTGGGAGTTACATCATTCAGGCTATGTGAGGCGACATTTTAAAAAAAAGAAAAACACTCCTATTTTCCCTCAGTTACCAGGAGATTTTTTCGGTCAAAGTGTTCGAACATAATAGGTGGATAATTGCCTCCATTATTTCCCTTGGCTTTCTGTGGATAGACACAGCCGAACATATTGACAAGTTCTTATCGTCCTACTAACCTTGGTGGGTATTTTGTTGCTTCTCTCCTAAACCCAGCAGTAAATTTACTGCTTGTGATAAGGTAAAACAACCTTGTGGCATCCCATCTGCCCCCTACCTACAGGCAAAGTGGGCAGCCAGCCTCTGCGGTGAGGTATAAGGTCGTTATTCCCACGCCGAGGATCTCTCCAACCAGTCGTAATGATGTCAGATATTCCCACCACCAACACGGTGGGAAGGGACCCGAGTTCCAGCTCCAACTCTGCCATGACTTGCTGTGTGACCTGGGGCAAGTCACTGCCCCTCTCTGGGACTCGGGTAGCTTCCAGTAAAATGAGAAGGTTAGTCTGAGTGGACTCCCTAAGCAAGTTCCTCGTCAAAATCACCAGTGGTACTAATTGATGTGCAGATTTCAAGCCCCAATTCAGACTTACTGAATCAGACTGAATGTTAGGGGCCACTGCATCTGTATGTCCACAGGACCCCCAATGATGCCACCGTGCAGGCAGGTTTGCGATCCAGTGAACCAGATGACCTCAAGGCCGCTTCTGCCTCTGACGTTAGGTGGTTTGATACCTCCCTCGGCATTTCTATATTTTATCTCTAAGAGGGGTGCTCCCCTTTACCACCCCCAACCCTATGCAAAGGGGGGGCCCACTCTCTCATCAGGAGCCCTGAAGGCTTCCGCCATTCACTTGTCAGACATTGAATAGTCCTTTGAGGACAGGACCCAGGAGGAAGGGGTACACACATTATTGTTGGGGAACGGGGCCAGGAGAGAGAAAAGCAACAGTAGCAACAACAGAAAAATGGGGGACTAGATCTGCCTGAAGGTCAAGGCAGCCTGAGACCCCACTAAGGACAGAGAGGACACTGACGTATTATAGGGACCGCACTTGAGGCTTATGTTCCCTGGGGTCATCTCTGCCTCAGCCCAGGTAACACAACGCAGAGGGGTGCAGCCACACTGGGGAACAGCCTGCTTTTTGCTGGCGAGGTCTTATGTTTCCTGAGGTTGGTACCAGTAAGCAAGGGCGTGAACCCATCTCTCTCCACCACTGGGACCATCTGACCTCAGTCCCTGGGCCCAAGCATGACTAGGGCCAAGAGACCTATAGGAAGCACTGGGCCTTGACATCAGGACACTCTAACTTTGGGGAAAGCTTTGAACTAGGGTCCTCTTCTCATAGCTGGCACCCTGCACTCTTTTGGAGATCGAGACCCCCCATCTCCTGCCAGTTTTATCCCCCGACTCTGCCGCCCCAGATCCCTAACTCTCTGGCTCTGGGCTTGAGTCCACATTCATTATTCATTCTCCACTCACCCGTTATTTACTAAGCACTCACTCTGACCTGGCCCTGGGTTAATTAGGCCGAATGGAAGCAAAACAGGCATGGTCCTGGCCCTCAGGAAGCCAGCGGGCTAGCACAGTGATTTTCAACCTTATCAGAATCAACACCTCTTTTTTTTTTATCATAAATGTCTTTGGTTGTACCCCTTTATTATACTGAAATTAAAATCATAGATATAATAACCTGCATGCCTACGTAAGTTCAAGAAGATCAAGAAATCTCCTGCCACACAAAGAGGAAATGAAAGTAATCCGTAATCAACTACAGTATATTTAAATATGTAAATGCTCATGCAGGACGACCCTGAAAAGCTAAACGAAGGAGGCAGAGGCTTGTGTTTTCATCTGGAAGCCACACAAAAGCAACAGCTACAAACACAAACTGGTAAGGGATGTTGCCTGGACGACTCTAATTCCAAAAGCAACATCGCTACTGTCAATGTGGTTTTTGAAATGGTGAACGACTCTGGATAAACCTCAGGGAGAAGAAGAAAAAAGTTTGATCTTCTCTCTCTTTATACAATAGTTTCATTAAAACTGTGTGTGGAGGTGGGAAAGCAAAACCTTTTGTGCGTATATGTAAAATATTTACAGTACACGTTCTGATCATTATAAGTGGGGTTTCCATGTCCACGGAAGTCCAACAGAACATTTGAAAATCACGCGAGATGCTGGACTATTCTTCATTTTGCAAGGCTGTCCTGGGCAGTGCAAGACATCTAGCATCTCCCTTTCCTGTCCACTAAATGACCTCAAGAATTTCCCCAAAGTCCCCTAGGGGGCAGTATCGACTCACTTTCGAGTCACTGGTCTAGTCTTTCAGCTTCCGTAGAATCTGGGCTTTGTCTGGCCTCCCCGGATTCGCATCCCCTTCACCCCTGCCCCCAAGGAATGGAGTCCCATCCTTGCTACCAGTGTCTGCTGGACTCGGACTTGTAAGCCTCACCCCCTCTTGATCAGTTCAGCTAGGCTGGGTAGGACTGCTGCTTCAACCAAAGGCTTGTCTGGATTACAACCTGTTGTTGCCACTCCCTTTGGGTGACCTCACTGAACTCAGCTCTGGCAGTAGAGTCTCCTACCTCATGCCAAGGGTGCCGCTACTTGCAGATGGCAGCCCTTCAACTCTGTAGCTCAGCTCCCCCGGCCCCCCCTCCATCCCCACCCCGGGGCCGTTGGTAATCAGTAGGACAGGTCCAAGTACAGCCAGGTTAGAACTTGGATCTCACCAGAGATCCAAGAGTGGTCTTTTGCCCGCAGCTAGATTCCCTTAGGATACTGAAAGACAAAAGCATTCTCTTCTACAAATAGGAAGACAAAGAGAGTTGGCCACTCTTGGGGCTTTCCTATACCAGTCTTTAAACAGCTTTCTCATCAGCATCACACAGAGAGCCCGCCAAACATTTGAGAAGCCAGCCTAGTTTCCTGCAGAGCACTATAGCCAAGAGTGTGTGCCCTGGAATCAGACAGACCTTGGGTTCAAGTCCAAGGTCTACCTCATACTGCTGAGCGACTCTAGGAGCTTTACTTAGACTCTCTGAGCTGCGGTTTGTCCATCTGGGAAAAGATGGCAATAATAACAGTACCTACCTCCGTGGTGTCCTTCTAAGGATGAAATGAAATGAATATGCCCATAAGATGCTTAGCAGAGTCCCTGGCACACAGCAAATCCACCCGAAAATGATACTCATCGTTGCTGTTCTGGGAATGACCTGGTGTGCACTGAAAACTGGCTTTTGCTGACTTTACTTGTCCCATTCTGCATGTTTCCACTTTACCTTCCAGACCAAGTTCGAAGTGTTTTGTGAGGCTGACCAGGATGGCCCTGCATCTGGGTTGAAGTTCTATCTGCCGAGAAATACCAAGCTGGAAAAATCTTAAGGGCTCTCATCACCCAGGCAAAAAGAATGCTTTTTAAATTTTTTGTATCCTGTCTCATCCCACAGAGACGATGTGAGAAGTAGTCATTGAGCAGAGCAGAACTGGGGAGCGGGGTTAATTAGGAACTATATTTAAATATGGCATCCACTCTCTTGTCTGAATTGGCGTCTGGCAAAGTTGGCCGCATGGTTAATCACCTCAAGTCGTGTCTGCACGGTGCCAGAGATTTTGGAGGAAAAGGGAAAAACACCATCAATCATCCAGGTGCCAAGGAGAGCATTCAGCTCCCGTGCAGAGACGATGTTAAAAAGTCATCTCAGTGCAAGCAGTTAGATTAAGGCAACAGACATCTTGAAGGTTCTAAGCCGTTTGTTTAGCATTAACAAAGGGTCTCGAACAACCCAGAAACCACTGAAGGGAACATCCAGACATCCGTTAATGGGTCAATATTTATTGAGCACCTACTATGTGTGTGGCACTGTGCAGGCTCTAGAAGGCAGAGGAATATAAGAATCAGTCTAGAACCTTCCCTTGAAGGTTGCTATCTAATTGGGGAGTGGTGGGAGGGTGGCGAGAACAAATCCCTAGACAAAGGAATAGAAAGCCCATCAGCTAGGCCTTTCAGAGTAGGCTAACATCCTTTAGTTGCTGTAATTACAGTCTCACACAATCAAGCAACCCAGATGTTCTGCTACTTGGTGAAAGAAAAAGACAGTTGAGCTTACTGAGGTGCCTGTTTGGCTTTACAGGGCCTCAGATAGAATGGTTCAAAACCAGGTCTGGTGTCCGGCAGATCTGGGCTTAAGTACTGGCTCTGCCACTTTACCAGCTGTGTGACGTTGCCCAGGTTGCCTAACCTCTCTGAGCCAGTTTCCCCCTGTGGAAATTGAAGGTAATGACAGTACTTCCTTCAAAGGATTGTTGTGAGGATTAAAAGAGATACCTTATCTGAAGCATTTGGCATAGAGCCTACCTCATAGTTAATGTTCCCAAAAAAGGCAGCTGACTATAATCATTAAAAGAGAGAAAATGGCCATCACTAGCATTGGCCAAAGACATCTAGACAAGTCTGGAAAATAAATTCCAGCCTCTCCAATTAGCAGTGAGGGCAGGTTCTCCTCCCCTCCTTGGAGTGCTAGCATTCTCAGGGAAGAGCCAGCCAGGCCTGGTAAGATGGGGAGGTGAAGAAAGCATTCGCACGACAGCTTCTCCTCCCCCAGGTTAATCTGGTTTTTATGCTGCCACCTACTCGCCCAGAAGGAGCTCCCTTCTGCCCTTGAGGCCCCTCTCTGGGAGCTCTCCGTCATCCAATTTCAACATTCCTCCCTTTACAACCTCCCTTTGCAATTTGACATCCTACATCTCCTTCCCTGAGGTATAACAACACAAGGAAGGATAGAAACATTGTAATGTGACCTTTTTAAAAAGAATGACCTGTATGTAAAAATCCATCAGCACCTCTTAAAAAATGCATATACACAAAACCCCACAGAAGGCTCTGACTCATGCTTGGGAGAAGCAACGGGCACACCTGAATAGATTTTTCTAATTTGACTGGCAAAAATGTATCTCTGAATCTCCCATCACAGTATGTAGTTTCCTCCCCAAAAGGAAACACTTTGGGTTATTAGGAGAAATCATAATGGCTGTTCCAACAGAATGTGGATGACAGAATCTGCTTCTGAAAATGCTACCATGTGTAGTATTTTGTTGTTTCCTGGTTATTAATACATTTTTGCCTCTGAGTCAAATGTCTTTACTTATGCCAAGAAAAATCGTGAGTTACAGGAAATCTAACAGGCTTAATTAGTGAGGAGTTTAACTTAAGCCAGTGGTTTTGCAATCACCCAGCCCAAGTCAGGCTCACTCCCCGCATTTAATGGGAAATAAATGGTCAGAAATGGCCTTCAGCAACCCTGTTAGAGAAAAGGCACACGAGGGGCATACCAGCAAGGCTGGCTCTCCCGAGGTAAAAATAAAAATGGCGGGTTGAGGTCACTGTGATTATCAACAGCACTTTTTGCATGCAGGTTACCATTACGTGCGGTACGGTACCTGTTGCTTTGCTTTCAACTTTCTGTAATTACAGTTTCTTCTGGTCAGATTGTGCTGCTTTCCCTGCCTTTTACCAATCAGCCCACTTGGGAGAAAGTCATTCATAGCCCCTTGAGTTTGCCCTGTAAGTGTATTTTAAAAGGCAAAGCTTCTTAGCCCAGCCAAATGAAACTGATTAGAAAAGTTCACCATAGAAACGGGAGACCTATTACGTGTAATGGCTGAGCTCTCTGCAGCCGGATCCTAAGCGTTAGGCCACAATTTCAGAATGAAAGAAACTTTAAAGGCTTCGGAAGATAGCCATGAAGACGATTAAGGGATTGGAAAAGAGGCTCTAGGGGAAAAGGTGAAAGGTATTAGGATTAGGAGGACGATTTAGTCCCAAGAGAAAAAAACAAAAAAAGAATGAGGTAGGCCGACCAGCAGGAAAGAACTTCACAACAATGCATCTCCTTCAACACTAAAGGCCATTCATTCTTCAGTCCTAAAACATTGGTGGAGCCCCAAGCACATGTTGGACTGTGTGCTGGGCGCTGGAGAAGTTCTCAGGTTAATGAGGGAGAGACCACGAACAGATCATTACAAGACAGTGGGATGCGTTCTGTAATAAAAGGAATTTGGAATGCTTTGGATTTTAAAAAGGCCAGAGGGTGCATATAGCATAATATTATATATCACCTCCAGTGGGGTCTGAGAAAGCACCCAGTAATCAAGTACATTGATATTTAGGGAGCAAAAACACATGAATATTCACACAGGGTGTGATAAAGAAAGACTATAAATAGCCTCATGCCAGTTCAGGTTTTGCTGCCAAATGAGTTTGCCATAAACTTACAAAAGGCCCTTAGTTTTCAGAGCTTTGGGGGCTTGGGAAGGACAGACATGGGAGTGTGGATCTGTGTGCAGGGAGTCTGGTCTAGCAGCAGGACTTGAGAGAGACAGGGGACTTTTGGCTGTAGGCAGAGCTTGTGTCTGTAATGTGCTCTGTGGCCTCAGGACCATGGACACATTTTGAGGAAGATGGCTCTGTGTGTGTGTGTGTCTGTGTGTGTGTCTCTGTGTGTCTGCGTGTGTCTCTGTGTGTGTGTGTCTGTGTGTGTGTTTGTGTGTGTGTGTGTGTGTGTGTGTGTGTGAAGCAGGGGGAACCTTCTCATTACCCCTCAGGTCAAGCCCACTTTCAGAGCCTATATATAACGTGGCCCCTGGCAACATGTCCCGAAGGAATTCACCAAATGGTCAGTCATTGGTTTTTGTTATGATTATGACGATTTCAAATACTTGGCCCCATGGTCCCTATGGGCAAGGCCACAAAGTTTCAGAATCAGCGTCCACCTACTGCGTGGATAATGGAGCTCCTCCAGAGACAAATTGAAAAGCCTACAGGGAGGGGCACCTGAGCGCCTGCTTCTCTGGACCGGGGAACACCCAGTTACCCACTGCCAGCCAAGCGGCTTCACTTAGGGGCTAACCTCCCTTGAGGGGGAACAGCCAGTGAACCCTGCCACACCCTCAGAAGTTGTTTGCTTTCCAAAGGAAAGGGGGCAGTCCTTGAGCTCGGTCTCCTCTTCCCAGTCAGAAAAAGGAGACCCCCTTCAGGGGCCGTTTTCTGCTACTACCCACCTACCTGCAACCGTCACCTACACCTAAAGCTGAGAGACACCAAGGGCCTCTTTCTGTCTTTAGACACCCCCCCCCCAAAAGTATGGCCTCCTCCTTGGTCCTCCTGTCTGCCCTCTGGGAATCCAAGCCCACATCATTTCAGGATGAGCTCGGCCTACAATCACTCCCTCTGAGGCCTGGCTTCCCAACCTTGGTGATTCCAGAGTTCACATCTGTTGCAACACACAGGGCCCACCCTAGGCAAAACTAGCCTAGCCGGAGACACCCCTGCTTGCCTGGGGAGTCAGCTCCCTATAACCCTTCCCTCTCCTCCCCCTGACAGGAAAGGCTCTGGTAAAGGAATCTGTGCTCAAATGTAAATAATAACCCTGCCTGGCCCAGGCATCCCTGCCAGACCACCCTGGGCAGATGGACTCAAAGGAATCATCCACTGATGGTAGAGACGGTGGCAGCAGTCATGGGCCAAAAGGAGGTGTCTGGGGGCGGGGCGGGGAACCTTCTCAGCATCCATCAGATTACGATATGGAGCCATCAGGTCAGCCCTCAGCGTTCCCATTGTAAGATGGACTGCGGTGACACTCCTCAGAGGAATGGACTCTGTTTACTGAATTCAAATCAGCTCGTGCAGTCAGACAGAGTCAGAGAATATCTAGAAATGGGATTGGCCACAGGAAGTCTGACGGGTAGTTGTGCTAGAAGTTGAGGATGCCGGAGGGAGGCACTGGGAAAGGAAGGGGAGAGTTTGCAAAAGACCTGTTGGGGGACTTCCCTGGCGGTCCAGTGGATAAGACTCCGCGCTCCCAATGCAGGGGGCCTGGGTTCGATCCCTGGTCGGGGAACTAGATCCCACATGCATGCTGCAACTAAGAGCCCACATGCCGCAACGAAAAGATCCTGCGTGCCACAACTAATACCCAGTGCAGCCAAAATAAATAAATAAAATATTTCCAAAAAAAAAAAAAAAACACCTGTTGGTGAGGAAGGAGCAGCGGAGGAAGAGAAACCTGGATGGCTGGATGGCAGTGGGCAGGAAAGAGTTCACATTTTTTGAGTGCTTATTTTGTACTGGACACGGTTGCCGTGTTGTCTCATGTCATCCTCACAACCACCCTAGGAGATGAGAAGTAGTATTAGATCCATTTTACACAGGAGGAAACGGAGGCTCACTGAGGTTAAATAATTTGTGGCAAATCACACAATCCATCCTGGAATGGTGGAGCAGAATTCAGACACTTGTTGGTCTGACTCCAGTGCCCTCAGCCCTCTGAGGGAGGGGCCCAGCATCTTGGGGTTGTGGGAGGAGCCTCCGTGGTGTCTGTTGAAAGAGGTGCCCAGACAACCTGCCCCCGCCCTTCACCATAACACAGGGGCACCCACACAGCTTCTGCAGGGGCCACCCACTCCTGGGTTAAAGATTGCATTCAGGGAGGGCACCATTAACATGTAAACATGTGCTCTGGAAAAGGTTAGCACAGCCCAGGAGTTGGGAAGGACAAAGCTCCCAATGGGATGGGCTACCTTGTAGGAGCCATAGTGGGGGCTTACAGGGGTGGGTGACACTGTGGCAATGACTCCCCAAGGTACGCTGGGAGTCTGAAGACACTGAAGACAAACTTGACCTAGTCACCGTTTTACCCAGAGCTGGCCCCTTCCTCCATACACACAAAGGAGAGAAGGCATTGGAGACCAACAGCCTAGGTCAAATCATGGCTTTGCAACCTCCCAGCAATGTGACCCTGGGCAAGTCACCACTCTGAATTTCCGTCTCCTCATTTGTAAAATATGGATGGACATAAAAACATCTCCTTCAGCATGAGATCGTGCATGTAAAACATTCAGCACGACGCCTGGTACTTAGTAGAAACTCATTAAGTATCAAGTCCATCTGGCCTGTTCTCACCACCTCTTGGTGGAAAAGGGAGACCAAATTTGGAAGCCCTGAAAATAGCCTCTGAAGATAATTCATTCAACACGCAATCCCTGAATCCCTCCTTTCTATCCTAGAGAGTCAGACATGAAAAAAAACAGTCTTTGTTCTCAAGGGGCTCACGCTCTAGTGGGCAAAGATCCAACACACTACTGCCGTGTGATGGAACACATTATAATAGAGGCAGATCTAGGAGGGCTAGGGGGACTCCTGAGGGTGCTGAGAAAGCTTCCCAGAGAAGAGATCTGAGCTAGAACTTGAAGGAGTAGTAGCAATTGTTAGGCAGGCAGGAAAAGAAAGTATATTCCAAGTGAAGAGAATAGCATATGTTAAGTAACAGAACATGGCAGGTTTAGATGGAGCTGGAACGGTGAAGATTGGTGAGGCATTACCCTGGAGGAAGAGTCAGATGGGGTAGAGGATTCTTGTACAGAGAGAGATGATATTAAAAATGTATAATAACCAGTGTGGCATAGGCATGAAACACTTAGAAGAAACCCTGTGGCCATAAACAATAAGTAAGGCCACGATGGGGCCTCTCAGGAAGGGATTCCTCGTATTTAGAACAGTTTTGGCCACTGAAGTGAATATAGGTGGATAATTCATGCATTTGCTATTCCTGAGGCTTCCATGCTGTTTGAATGTTTAGCCTGACATTGACAGTAATATCTGGCATACGAGATATATGTGCAGGGGCACCTAATACTGTTTTACAGAAGCAATTTTCTAAGTTGCATCCATATCTGTGGAGAAGAGATTCTTTACTATCCTGTCAGAACTTGGGTGCCTATTCAGCAAACTGCCAGGAAGGAAGAGTGTAGTATCTTCCTAGCTTCCCTAAGCGTGTAGGCCACTGCCACACGTGTCATCTGTCCCTAATCAATGTTGAATTGCTGTAATGTAGTCGGTTGAATTGAATGTCTTCCCTTTGAAATTTGATCCCTGTCGATTTCTTTTAAATGTCTTAGCTAATCATTCGAATTAACTCACCTCTTCCCCTTCTCCTATTCGTTGCCTTTGCTAATAATAATAATGTCAGATAGTCTTAGGTTAGAGAAGGAACATTTCTTAAATTATCTTTGGACTCCATAGAGCTCCCTCTTCGTTAATGATCTTCTGATTCCCCCTGAGTCATCCATGGTCATCCCACACTATCGTCTGATGCTAGCATGGATTTTATTGTCTGACCTGTTGTTTTTCTAAGCCTCCCAAGTGAGAGAATCAGTAATGCAGTCTCACCGCACAACGAGGTTATATTAATCATTTATTTGTAAGGGAGCCAGGTCACCTTTCACGTCAGCTCTCCTAACATGTCAATTTTTAACACATCTAACATGAAACAGCCCACAAACAAATCAGTTCCATCTAGGTAAGGGCATGCAAGCAAATGTTTTTAGAAAATTAGTAAGAACAAAAATGATGGTTTTTTTCACCGTAGTTTAGTCCTAACCAAGTCAATGTGACCAGGGTCATCTCCACCTGCTGTAGGTCATGAGGGCAAATTCAACACTGTGTCTGTAGGAAGTGAGAGCCCAGGGTTTAGGCTTTGGAGCCAGACCAGCCTCTGTTTAAATTTCAGCTTTACCTCTTGCTTGCTGTGGGTCTTAGGCACGTTTTTTTAACCTCACTGGGTCTAGGTAAGTTGGGGATAAAAATACCTACCTGTGGGGTTGTTGTGAGGGTTGAAGGTAAGGGATGGAAACCGGAGGGCGCTTAGCGCAGTGCCTGGCAGCGAGCAGACACTCATTAAGTGGTAGTTATTACTGTTACTGTGAGTCCATTATAAAGCAGAAAGAACTCGAGACTGTGAGTCAGGAGCCTGGGTTCTGTTCTTAGCTGTACCACTAATGAGGCAAAGACACTGTCTCCTCTCTGGACCTCAGACACTCTGTAAAATGAGGAGATTTGCTGAGTGGTGGCTAGTGTGTCACATGGGTTCCACCATTCTCCTCATCAACATTCACAACAGGCATCAATAATCAATCACAGCACTCATTCCTGTGGAGCAAACACACAGACTTGGAATCATTCTCAATGCCGGATCCCACATAGCCCCTACTGCTCAATTAAAGTTGGCAAGTGAAATGAAGCTTATTTGCCTTCCCTGACTTAAATGGCCTCAGACGTACGTTTTAGTGCAAACATTCTGTTGCTCTGTGGAAGAAGTGCTTTCTGATAGTTTGCAAGCCAACTCCAAGATGAAGTGAAGGGCTCCAGGTTCAGAGAGTGACTTCCCACCTAATGAGATGGAAGCAAATAATTCAACCCAAAGGTGTAACGCAATGAGAGCAACCTGGATTTATGTCTGTTTCTTCTGCTGTGTCCTAGCTCTGTGACCTTGGGCAAATCACTTAACCTATCTGAGCCCCAATTTTCTCATCTGTAAAAACAGACCTAAGACGGTTATGTAAGACGTTAACATTCGGGGAAACTGAGTTGTCCTTGCAACTGTTCCGTAAATCTGAAATTATTCCAAAGTTGAAAACAATTTTATTTTTAAAATGTAGGCAGAAGGGCAATTACCTTGAGGGACTGTGAAGATGAAATGAGACAAAAGTGTGGAAAGCATGTAGTTCGGTGCTTTTCTTTTTCCCCTCCCAGGCATCTCCCTTCACCTACACATGGGGACTTTCTGAACACCTGAGGAATCAGCAGGTATGTTTTCTGGACTGTGATGCCAGCAGGTTCACCGGCTTGACGGCATTGCAATTCAGAGCCTCGTTGCCAAGCCGAAACCCTGCAGGCAAGAAGGTTGGGTTTACACGGTCCTGGGATCCAATGAAGGTGTCCCACGTTGCCAGAAAGCAAAGTGGCCTATCTTTGTTGGACTCTGGGTGAGGGGCGGGAGCAGTGGGGCAGAGGCGTGTGCAGGGGGAGGCGAAATAAGAGAACTGGGTAGAATCTGGATAAAACTTGCAGGTAGCTAGTCAGGGAAGCAGGTTCATGCTCCACCTGCACCCTCCTACTTGCAGCTCTTTCTTGCTGTCTTTGGGTAAAAGCACTTTTCCCAGATAGACCCTGTTAGATCCAAATAAATTGGAGGTGGGGGGCAGAAGGAGGAGTATATAATCAGCCATTAGGTTCATGCAGGTCCCAGGCCTGTTTCCCCACGATCCATATTACTGTCAGTGCTCCATACTGTAGCAGGAGAGGGAGGGGAGGGGGACGAGTGGACCCTTGTAGGCTGTTTCCCAGGCTCCCAATGGAAGGCACTGGTAGAACGTTGGAAGGAGGAAGAGAGAATCTGGGGCATTTCTCTCCTTCCCTCTCTGCCTCATGTGATGTCCGCAGCAGTGACTGTGTCTCTCTTGTGCTCCAGTTTCCACTGAGCCACCCAGCCCTTAGGCTCGAGCATAGGAGCTCCTTGCTGTGGCTAATCTCTGGGTGGCTTCACTGTCCCCTGTTTGGCACCGAAGCTCTCCCATCAGCTGGGTAAGCAATTCCCTGCGCCGAATTCCTTCTCCCTTAAATACTCAGTGGTTCCTGTTGTCCCAGTTGGACCAGACTGATCAATCCTCCACTGGCCCACAGCCAGGATTCCCTGTCTCCACTAGCCAGTTTTCATTTTGGAATGCAAGGCTCTGAGAGACTTATCTGGAAAATCTCAGTGGGAGATTAAGGGGAGTGGAAGAGGTCTGGGGTATTAGAAATGGAGGTCAAGCTCGGGAGAGCCCCGGTACCTAAGAAGTCTCTGAAACAAGAAGGGAGCAAGGACAGAAAAGCAGCGGAGCTAGTTTTACTGCTTCTCGAATTTGCCCTGTCTCGACCTGTGGGAGTCCTCTGCCTTGGCAGAGAACAAGTCAAAGCCTAGAAAGAGGAGAGAGATGAACGCCACCCCCTGCCCCGCCCCCCCTCGTGGCGGGCCTGCCTGTAGCCAGCGGCTGCATTCCAGTCAGATGGAGGAGAACGGTCCCACCGAGCCCCTCAGTCAGGCAGTCACAATGGGCCATGATCAAACTGTCCCAGGGCAAAGATTTGCTTGAGGCTGAGTGGCAGGATTTCAACGGTAACAGAAACTGTGCAGGACTGTCCCCAGGACCGGGGTCCCTTCACTTAATTTCCTTGCAAAATGTGTTTGGGGCTGTACGGACCCAGCTGCGGTGCTTGAGTCGCATTCATCAGCTACTAATTGACTGTGTGACCTTGGAGAAAACAGGGAGAGGGTAGTTAGGCCCTCTGCTTACCTAAGGGGACAAATTGTGAGTACCCAGTACACAGCAAACTGTAATTCCAGCTAGGAGGAGGTACGAGACCAGATGCCTGAGAAGTGTTTCCTGCTGGGGGCCAGGAAAGAAAGCAGGATGGAGGAGCTACTCTGAGGTGCCCAAGAGCGTGGTTTTAAAGATGTTATTGTTACTTTGGTTCGGGGCAATGGCAATATTGTCATTGTATATGAAAATATCCCTAATTTTTTGAGATGTGTCATCAAGCATGTAGAGGTAAATGATATAACACCTGGGATTCCTTTCCAAATATTAAGGCCAGGTATAAAAGAAAAGAGAAAAACAAAGGGAGATAAGTAAAGCTAAGATGAAGAAATCTTGATAGCTATTGAATCTGGTAATGGGTACCCATATAAATGGATTCTTTTCCATTACAGAGTATTACAAGGTATTTAGTGTAGTTCCCTGTGCTACACAGTAGGTCCTTGTTGTTTATCTATTTTATATATAGTGGTGTTATACTATTCTACTTTCGTGTGTATGAAAATCTTCATAATATAGTTTTTAAAGCATGTATTTTAGAGTCAGGCCTGGGTTTGACCACATTCATTCAGGCAACAGATCATGGAGTCATACTGGCTACCAGGCCCTGTGTTTTGACTCAGCAGTGGTGGGTGGAGGGAACACAAAACAGACCAAGTCGGGATTCTCAAATGGAGGAAAGGCTTTTGATGTTAGATGGCCCAAAAAAAATGACAGATGTCCACCTCCTCTTTGTAGACTCTTTCTAATCCGCCTCTGCTCTTTCTGAAGCAACTTTCTGCTTGTAAGGCCAGAGTGCTTTCTGATGAATTCTCCCATGATCCCTAGAAGGACACAGGAGCTCTCTTTTGTGACCTGTGCTGCTGTAGTCAGTGGCTGGGCAAGTAGGAAGCCCTCCCTAGGGAGGACCACTGCCATCTGGGGTGGGCTGCATTTCCAGTGCCCTGAGCAGTTCACAGAGACCCACCCAATCCTCGCTCCCAGGAGATTCTAGACCTTCTGTGGGACATTCCTGAGTCACAAGCAAATTGCCCTTTCCCTCCCTCGCCTGTCTCTCTCCCTCACACCTGCCCAGGATTGTGTACTTGAAATCACGTGGCCCATAAGGCCATCTCAAAAGTTAGACCTGCATTTGAATCCTGGCTCCACAAACTGACTACCAGTGTGACCTTTCAGCAAGTCACCTCCATGCTCTGAGCTTCCATTGCCTCTTCTGTAAAATCGTGACAAGATGGCACCTCCGTCACAGGGTCGTGTGAGGGTTAGTGAGGAAATGCAAGGAAAGTGCTTACACAGTGCCAGGTACAAGATAAACCTTCCCAAACCTGGGCACTGCTATTACTGAGGGAGAGGAGAGGAAAGGGATTGTTCTCTGCCGGGGTGGCAGGGGGGACAGGAGTTGAAGTATCTCTTTAACGTAGTCCCTGAGGCAAAAGACCTGATGCACCTCTTCACTAGGGAGAATACAGAGGCCCCGGATGAGGCGGAAACCCTCTGGCTTGGGGGCACCCTAGGATTTTAGAGGAGACCCAAGAAGGAAACCCAGTTCTGAGCTCACGCCAAAGGTTTCAAGCTAATTCCAACAAAGCGTCCCTGAAGCAACCCTCACACATTCCCTGCCTTCCAGACCACATGCTTTGCCCAGACCCCAACAGTATCTAGAAATTGCCCTCGACTGGAGCAGGCTCTCTGGCCCTGCAGTGTTCTAGGACCAGAAGCCCCAGCCAATAGCTCAGCATCTGGGACTATGAGCCTGGGATAGCGGGTGGCGGGCCCGTGCCAGCTGAATGAATCACACGTAGCCCCCAGCTGCTCGGCATGTGCCGACTGGACACACTGAGGGATGGCCTGCTCTCCCTGAAGGCCAAGGAAGATGTCACAGAAGCAACCTTGACATGCAGTTTGCAGATTCCACTTTCCAGGTGAAGGGACAGAAGCTCAGAGAGCTTAAGTGTATCACCCACTGCAGTCCAACTCATGTGCAAGAGCTGGCCTGCAGGCCTCCGCATCCTCCGACCAACGCTCTTGCCCTTGACTCGCCGCTGTCTCTGAGAGTAGCTTTGTGGCAGACCCCTCTCAGGCCAGGGTGGGCCACTGGCAGGATGAGGAGAGGAGAGGGATGATTCCTAGAAGAAAAATCCCCCTTTTCAAGAGTAGTGTGACTTGGCCCTGGTTTGTTTGTACATTTGTTTTATTTATTTATTTGTACTTCCCCTTATGTATTTATTTATTTTTTAACATCTTTATTGGAGTATAATTGCTTTACAATGGTGTGTTAGCTTCCGCTTTATAACAAAGTGAATCAGCTATACATATACATATATCCCCATATCTCTTCCCTCTTGTGTCTCCCTCCCACCCTCCCTATCCCGCCCCTCTAGTTGGTCACAAAGCACCGAGCTGATCTCCCTGTGCTATGCGGCTGCTTCCCACTAGCTATCGATTTTACATTTGGTAGCGTATATATGTCCATGCCACTCTCTCACTTCGTCCCAGCTTACCGTTTCCCCTCCCCGTGTCCTCAAGTCCACTCTCTAGTAGGTCTGCGTCTTTATTCCCATCCTGCCCCTAGGTTCTTCAGAACCGTTTTTTTTTTTTTTAGATTCCATATATATGTGTTAGCACACGGTATTTGTTTTTCTCTTTCTGACTTACTTCACTCTGTATGACAGACTCTAGGTCCATCCACCTCACTATAAGTGACTCAATTTTATTTCTTTTTATGGCTGAGTAATATTCCATTGTATATATGTACCACATCTTCTTTATCCATTCATCTGTCGATGGACACTTAGGTTGCTTCCATGTCCTGGCTATTGTAATAGAGCTGCAATGAACATTGTGGTACATGACTCTTTTTGAATTATGGTTTTCTCAGGGTGTATGCCCAGTAGTGGGATTGCTGGGTCATAGGGTAGTTCTATTTTTAGTTTTATGAGGAACCTCCATACTGTTCTCCACAGTGGCTGTATCAATTTACATTCTCACCAACAGTGCAAGAGGGTTCCCTTTTCTCCACACCCTCTCCAGCATTTATTGTTTGTAGATATTTTAACGATGGCCATTCTGACCGGTGTGAGGTGATACCTCATTGTGGTTTTGATTTGCGTTTCTCTAATGATTAGTGATGTTGTACGTTTGTTTTACACTTGATCTTAACCAAAAGGCCGAGAAACGATTACATTTGTTTTAAATAAGCACACGTTGAAGGTTTTATTTAAGTCATTCATGAGGAAATCAGAAAGATACTACAACTGGTACGAAAGAGAACTGAAAATAACACACATTTATAGTCAGGGAAGGAGTGTTAAAATGAATTTACAAGTGGATGTAAAACAGGAAAAACTGGTCAATATTCACAGCAATAATCAGTTGTATTCCACCAGACACTGAACGTATACAATCCCCAGAGCCTCCAGAATTACATTGAGAAGATATCCAGTCATTTCTTTTGCTCATTTCACGATCTTCTACAATTATCCGTACACCTGGAAACTGCAGAGGATGTAGTGGGATCTTGACCTGACTGGTGCTTTTAATGAAGCAGAGGAAATTTTAGAAGCGTGGGTGCAGTGATGATAGAGGAGAGAGCACGGGCCCTGGGAATATGGGAGGGAGGGACCGGAAGCCTGGTTTCTGCTCTTCCTAGTAGTGTGGCCTTGGGCGGGGGACTTTATCTCACTGAGCTTCAGCCTCCTCACCTGCAAAATGGGAATAAAGACTGGTGGTATCTGCCTCATCTCGTTGTTGTGAGGCTCGAGGATAAAGCTAGAGCACCTGGCACACAGTAATTGGTCAAGAATCCTAATAGCCAACATTAAATGGGTGCCCGCTCTAGGCCAGGCACTGGGATAAACAGTTTACGTGCCTTAATTCATTTATTCCTCACAACAACTATGAGGTAAGTACTGTTATTAGCCCTTTTTATGGGCAAGGAAAGTGAGGTTCAAGGAGGTTAACTGGCCTGAGATGATCCAGCTAATTAGTGATGGTACCACTGTTTGAACCCAGGCAATGGACTTCACAGCCCAAGCTCTTAGGTTCTCTACTGCCTCCCTGTCTCCACAGGAGATGTGGTCTCTGGTCAGAGGCAGGCCCAGAAATAGAGGGGCAATGTGCAAATAGCACAAATGTGGTCTTAATCCAGGAAGCAAGTTTCCTGTAAACACAGGCCCCCGTAAAGAAGTTGCAGAAGGGAGACCAAGGCCCAGGCTTTGTTTTTTCCATATTATTATAGTATTTATTTAACAACATTATTAAAGCACTCACACTGCACCAGACACTGGTCTAGGGCTTTACACATATTAACTAATTTAAGGCCCAGGCTTTCTAATCCACCCACAACTCCCACTCATGTACGCACATCACATCAAACCTTTTGACTGATCCTCCTCAGTGCTTCCCAGCCTTTTTAATTTCATGGAAAACATAGAAAAGTATATTTTTAAGGTCCAAGGGCCCTTGCTGCCCCAGGCCCCTCCCAGCCTCTCTGAGGGTTGAAGCGATCAATAGCTTGGTACATCAATTGAGTCACTTTGTTGTAACTCCCAGGTACCTTCTATATACTTCAAGCAAAATGATTTGACTGTATGTTTCCTATCAAACACAGACTCAAAAATCTGTGGAGGGCTTCCCTGGTGGCGCAGTGGTTGAGACTCCGCCTGCCGATGCAGGGGACAAGGGTTCGTGCCCCGGTCTGGGAGGATCCCACATGCCGCGGAGCGGCTGGGCCCGTGAGCCGTGGCCGCTGAGCCTGCGCGTCCGGAGCCTGTGCTCCGCAACGGGAGAGGCCACAACAGTGAGCGGCCCGCGTACCACAAAAAAAATCTGTGGAAAGCTGAACACTTAAATCTTCCACTACGTTTCAGGCTTTGGACCCCACTTCCGTCCACTCACATTAAGAATTAGTAGATAAATAACTGCCTTATAGTTAATGTGATGCTGTACATTTTTAGTCATATTATTTTAAATGAATAATCAATATGAATTCATTTGTCATTCTTTCCTACAAGCATGGATCATAATAAACTCCTCTGTGATTCACAAGAATGTAAAAATTACCCCCATGGGAATTTTATCTTAATTCAGTATTATTGGTCTTTCTAAGTGAAACATTATCTGTCGCTCTTCTGAACAGAGGGTTCATTGATAATTGTTCATTAGAGGAGAAGCATAATATTTTTCATATTTTTTTCAGCCTTTGACAAAGTCATGGGTAAAAACTGGCTGGGTCCACATGATGCCAAAAGAGCTGCGTGAATAAAAAAGGAAGAGGTGATATTGTTCAATGACTATGCTGTTTGGTCCGTGTACTACTTGCCAACATCTGGGTGTTTGGCCTGAGAGGGTTCAGAGTATTTCCTTTTCATCCACATGTTATGGCTTTGTGTATATAGATGGCTTCTCACTAAACAACTTGGATGCCTCTATTATGAGGGAATATATGGAAGCGATGAGAAGTTGAAAAGGGAAGGGGTAGGACAAAGGGGAAATTGTGGCAGGAGACATTCCTAAAATGGTTCTGCCACTGCCATGGAGTTGGAGCCCGAGCAAAGGAATTTGCAAATTTTCTACATTAAAGCAGTACTGGGAGGCTGCCATAACGATGTAGAAAAATGTGGTTAGTATAACACGAAACATCAAAAGGGAAGAGAAATCATCAATATTATACCACTTATCAGAAAAGCGTTGAGTCTAAGTCGGCATCTATTAATCCATGTTTGCCGTAGACCGAGGGAAGCCCCTGAACATGATGGTTAGGGAAACAATGACTTGCCCATGAATTCAGCAGTCCAGGGCCCATGGGGCAGTCACATGGACTCTTAATACACTGTTCAATTGTAGCTCTGAATTGAGTTAGTGGACATTCACAGCCTCAGTGTGAATGTGCGGAAAACCAAACAAGGGGATTTCATTCTATAAAAGCAAACCCAGAAAAGCTCGGCAGAAACACTGAAAAGTAGCCCAGAAGAGCGAGCTTTCAGCACACATTTTAGAACTACAGATCAATAGAAAGTAACTTAAAATTATAGAAGGCAAGAGGCAAAGGGAAAGAGCTTCACGGGGATTCTCTCCCCTTCCCACTCCAGAGTGAACCAGTCTCTTTTTGAAGTTGAGTCTACTCTGAATAACGACGTTCCAGCTGACAAATGTGGAGAGAGGAGAGTGGCGGTCAGCTGCTGTTCACCACTGACACTGGCTCAAGGGTAAACAGCTTTCAACAGTCATGGCAAAGAGAGGCCTACTGCAGAAAGGGTTTATAAGAGAGACTCGGGAAGCTTCTTTCTTAAAAGCCATCACGGTCAAACTCTAGCTGAAAAACCAAGTTTGCCTTCTTGCCTTGATTGATATAAGGCAGTTTGACTGGATTAATCGGCTGCTTGGCCAGAGGGACCAAACAATTTAGTCCCTACAGCTCAGCCCCTCCAGAAGCTAGACAATGATCCAAGAACTCAACAGAGCCATCTCTATTGTGCTGTATGATAGCACATGCTACTTCTATTCAGCCCTGTGCTCCTGGGGTCCCCAGCAGTAGGGAGTCTCCTGAGACCTTAGGGGTATGTTCAGTTCACCTAGCTTCAAGATATATAGGAGATTCGATTTCAAGAGAAAAGATTTAAAAGCTACTTCTGAGTCATTCTCAAATATTTTAGTTAAAATCAGAGCTGATGTTTTTCTTGTCATTCTTCTATGCAATCAAATAGGTAATAAGCATGATTAGAATATGTATTTTTCATGCTATCAAATATTATTTGCACTTCAAAATAAAAAAAAATACAACAGAAAGCTTATAAACATTTTATTTTTTAACCTGAATTGACCCTTATATTTTTTTAAAAAAAGGTTTCACAGAAATGTACAAGGGACCCCATGTTGCCTATATTTATGTACAGTGTAGAAATTCAGCAAGTATTAGTTGAATCTTAAATCCCATCAATTTCTTTTCAAATGATTGTTTAATGTGGGCACGTGTTTTATCTATATATCAATGTAGATATGTTGTGGCACCCTGCCACATACAGCTTGCCACGTTTCTCCACTGGGTCAAGTTTGTGTTTTGTTCAAGTAGAAAAAAAACACAAGTAATGATTAATTGGGGAACAGACACACTTCCAATGCTCTGTGGTAAACAAACAAGCTGACTCAGTGTTCTTGGTGAAACAAAACTTTCTCTAAGAGCCAAGAATCAAATAAACACAGGATGTGTCTACGCTTCTCAGCCTGTTCATTCCAGTTGGAATCATGGTCTGTAATGGCCTGTCTCTTCCTTCCTTCTTTCCTTCCTTCCTATCAAACTCTCAGCATAAGGCTTCTCACCCTTCTGGCTTTGAAGATTGAATACTCTTGAGGACATGGTGAATTCCAGATTAAAAAAAAAAAACTGTGTGTGTGTGTGTGTGTGTGCTCGTTTGTCTGTTTTGGCTGGGGCTACTGGCTACCCCCGTTTGCAAGGGAATGATAAATTTCAGTCACACCCATCATCATAGGAGCAAGTCAACTTGTGGCAGGGCGAAGTGGCAGAAACAGGACAGAATCCCAGACGTTTTGACTCCCAGTCTGGTGCTCTTTTCATTGTTACGAGCAGCCTCATCCACTGATAAAATGCTTTGGTATTTGGATGTAAACCGATGAATGTTTCTCAAGCCGTATTCTACAGAAAAATAGCCAGGCATTAGTAAAGGCTCCTTAGTCTGCTAAGTTTGCGAAATCCTGCATATTCTATCTTCCCTTGGAGATCTGCAGTGCATGTTAGCATTTGAAAGGCTCTGAGAAGACTTGCAGTAAAGAACCCTGTTCAATTTTATCTAACTCAAAAATTTCCAACCTTATTTGACTACAGATCTTTTTTATCCCTTTGAAGGCCTATTAACATCTTGTATGGTTCCACAGTGTGTAATTTGAAAAACGCTAGTAAAATAAATCGGGAACGTGTGGATTATATTGTACTTACTATGTTTGGACACCGCTTAAGAAAATATCACTGGTACTGGAATCCAGCCCTTCTGGTTTCCTGGCCAGTTCACACTCTCCCCACTGCATACATCACATGCTTCCCCCATGGTTTTTTTTTTTTCTTCTGGTTGCTAACTGTTGCTCAGATCTCTCTAATTAGCTACTCTCTGGAGACAACTACCTTGTTAATCTAAGGCAATGGTTCTCAAAATGTGGGCCCTTCGTCAGTGGCATCACCATTACCTGGGAACTTGTCAGAAATGCAAATTCTTGGGCCCCACTCACTTCAGAACTATTGAATCGGAAACTCTGGGGCAGGCACAGTAATCTGTGTTTTAACAAGCTCTCCAGGGGATTCTGATGCGCCCTCAGGTTTGAGAACCACCGATCTTCTAAGGCAAGCCTTTAAACCACTTTCCCTACATCTTCTATTATTTCATCTTGTCACTTCTTTTCTCTTGTCACTCAGAAAACAGCCAACACGAAGTAAGGTACATCGCAGGGACATGTGCCCCCTGCCTACCCCTCCCCCGATCAAAGGATGATTCCTTCAACAAACAAATCGCTCATTCCTTCCTTTGATATATTCAGTTTAGGATGAAAAGCTTTGCACGAAATATGAAAACATTATCCTTGAGCCAGCCTATCGATGCCAAGCAGCTTGCCCCACCAAGTCATCGCAAAGCTGAAACTTCTTAAAGGTAACAGACATGTTTGTCTCTAATCAATAAGCAGATTTTAACACATCCAAGTTTTTTTTTTGTAATTCGATCTGTTTATATTTTTTAATATGGCTACTAGAGAATTTAAAATTACATATGTGGCTCATATCTGTGGTCTGAACTCACCCAAGTTTTGAAGAAAGGTTACACAGTGAGTTCTACACAATCCTATTGATCAAATAAGCCGACAAATATCTACTGAGTGGCCGTAAAATGCGAAGCACTGTGCTCCATGCTCTGGGCTTTCATAGAACATAACGTGGGCACCTTGCACAATGCGACGTTACAATGTAGTTTAAGAGAGACAGCTATCGCATCAAAAAGTGTCCGACAAAACAAAGTAGTGATCAGAAAGTGACAGAAGAATGCAACTGAGCGATAGGCATCTAGACTGGAAAGATACACCTTTGAAAGAACATTGAAAACGTCTACGAGCTGAACGACCGAAGAGCAGAAAACATGGGTTGTAGTTCTCCCTCTTTCACGTAATAGTTCTGTGACCTTGCACAAGTCTCAACCTCTATGGGTTTTAATTGACATTCTGTAAATTAAGGGTAATGATACCATACACGCACAAAGGCAGGGAACAAAAACAGATGCACTCTTAAGATAGCTTTCAGTCGAAGTCCTCTGACTCTAGGAGATCTCAAACTGGAAAGTCTGCATGTGCACACTGGGTGGGGCGGGGGTTGGTGGTGGTGAAATTAGCAACGTTCCTAGAGCGCACATACTCCAACCCAGGGTTGCCGGGTCTTCTGATTTTTGTAGGGAAACAGGAATACACATTTTATGTGAAACTTGCCCATTACAACTTTTTGCAACTAATTCTACAATTTTTTTGTGTGTGTGTGTGGTACGCGGGCCTCTCACTGTTGTGGCCTCTCCCGTTGCGGAGCACAGGCTCCGGACGCGCAGGCTCAGCGGCCATGGCTCACGGGCCCAGCCGCTCTGCGGCATGTGGAATCTTCCCGGACCGGGGCACGAACCCATGTCCCCTGCATCGGCAGGCGGACTCTCAACCACTGCGCCACCAGGGAAGCCCCCTACAATTTTTTTTTTAATTGGACCAAACAAAATGTGTCTGTGAGCCAGATGCACCTCGTTATATTACTAATTGGTAACCTCAGGACTAGACAGAGGCCACTTAAGTCTTCATAGGGAAGGTGGAACTGTGGGGAATTTTGCTGAGGTTGAAATGAAATGGTGGTATCAGTCTAATCATTAAGATGCCTCACTTCAAACAGAGTCAATATTTTTTTCTCTCCAAGTCTTTGTTTAGTATTACACAGGCATGGCTGCAGTCAATCATAGAACGCTTAGGTCCCTCCTCCTTAAAGCTTTCCCTGGCCACGGCAGCCCCAAGTGCGCTCTCTCTCCTTTGAGTCCCCATAGCAATTATTTTCCATGCAATTCATTTGGCAATTAATCATATAGTGCCTTGCGGCATATTTTCTACTGTGGTCTTGAACTGCTATTTAAACATGTTATCATTATTTAAGTTTCCACATGTTTGCATCTTCTCTTCCCTCTAAGTTAGTAAGCTCTTTGAGGATAGAGGCCAGATCTTATTCCTTACAGTGCCTGGCACAGAGCAGAAAATTAATCTGCTTTGGATTTAATTTCAAAAGAGCATAGTAGAGAAGGGTAGTGTACCTAAGAGTATCTCTCAGTTGGTTTTTAGATCTCACCTTCTCCTCTACAGTCTGTGCTCTTTATCATATGTGAACTTGTAAATTTCTATTTAATAACAATAGCTTCAAGAAAGTGAAAAGATAACATATGGCATGAGAGAAAATATTTACAAACCTATATATGGCAAGGGACTTTATATAAAGAGCTATTAAAACTAAATAATAAGACAACTTAATCTTAATATGTGCAAAGGATTTGAATAGACATTTCTCCAAAGAAGGCATAAGAATGACAGGTGGAAACTAAAACTTTGGTGATGAGCACCTGTAATGTATACAGAAGCCAAAATATAATATTGTACACATAAAACTTACATAATTTTGTGAACCATCAAAAAGTATATTTTAAAAAAGAATGGCAAAATTTACAAGCAGCTCATGCAGCTCAATTTCAAAAAACAAACAACCCAATCCAAAAACGGGCAGAAGACCTAAACAGACATTTCTCCAAAGGATATACAGATTGCCAACAAACACATGAAAGAATGCTCAACCTCATTAACCATTAGAGAAATGCAAATCAAAACTACAATGAGATATCATCTCACACCAGTCAGAATGGCCATCATCGAAAAATCTACAAACAATAAATGCTGGAGAGGGTGTGGAGAAAAGGGAACCCTCTTGCACTGTTGGCGGGAATGTGAATTGATACAGCCACTATGGAGGACAGTATGGAGGTTCCTTAAAACACTAAAAATAGAACTACCATGTGACCCAGCAATCCCACTACTGGGCATATACTCTGAGAAAACCATAATTCAAAAAGAGACATGTACCACAATGTTCATTGCAGCTCTATTTACAATAGCCAGGACATGGAAGCAACCTAAGTGTCCATCGACAGGTGAATGGATAAAGAAGATGTGGCACAGATATACAATGCAATATTACTCAGCCATAAAAAGAAACGAAATTGAGTTACTTATAGTGAGGTGGATGGACCTAGAGTCTGTCATACAGAGTGAAGTAACTCAGAGAGAAAAACAAATACCTAACACATATATATGGAATCTTAAAAAAATGGTTCTGAAGAACTTAGGAGCAGGACAGGAATAAAGATGCTGACATAGAGAATGGACTTGAGGACACGGGGAGGGGGAAGGGTAATCTGGAACAAAGTGAGAGAGTGGCATGGACATGCATACACTACCAAATGTAAAACTGATAGCTAGTGGGAAGCAGCCACAGAGCACAGGGAGATCAGCTCAGTGCTTTGTGACCACCTAGAGGGGTGGGATAGGGAGGGTGGGAGGGAGGGAGATGTAAGAGGGAAGAGATATGAGGATATATGGATATGTATAGCTGATTCACTTTGTTATAAAGCAGAAACTAACACACCATTGTAAAGCAATTATACTCCAATAAAGATGTTAAAAAAAAAAGAATGGCTAACAAGCACATGAAAAGATACTCAACATGATTAGCCATCAGGGAACTGAAAATCAAAATCACAATGAGATACCATCTTACACCTTCTAGGATGGCTATAATAAAAAAGACAGGTGGTAACAAGTGTTGATGAAGATGTGAAGACACTGGAACTCTCATTCCCACTACGAGCAGGAATGTAAAATTGTACAGCTGCTGTGCAAAACAGTTTGGCGGTTCCTCAAACCATATGACCCAGCAATTCCACTCCTAGGTATACAGCCAAGAGAATTGAAACATATCATCACACAAAAACTTGTAAATGGAGGTTCATAGCAGCATTATTCATAATAGCAAAAAAAGTGGAAAACAACCCAAATATCAATCGACTAATGAATGGATAAACAAAATGTGGTATATCCATACAATGGAATATTATTTGACTAAAAAACAGTGAAGTCCTGATACATGCTACAACAGAGATGAACCTTGAAAACATTATGTGAAGTGAGAGAAGCTAGCCACAAAAGACCACCTATGATACGAATCCATTTACATGAAATGCCCAGAATAGGCAAATCTACAGAAAGTACATCAGTGATTACCCAGGGCTGAGGAAGGGAGTTAGGGATGGGAATGGCTGCTAAAGGGTGCACGGTTCCTTTTGGGGGTGATGAAAATGTTACAGAGTTAGATTGTGGTGATGGTTGCAAAACTCTGTGGCTATATTAAATATCACAGAACTGTACACTTGAAATGGGTAAATTTATGGTTTTATTTATTTTTTTAAGGTGATGTGGACCATTTTTCTTTTCTTTCTTTTTTTTTTTTTGGTGGTACGCGGGCCTCTCATTGTTGTGGCCTCTCCCATTGCGGAGCACAGGCCCCAGACGCGCAGGCTCAGCGGCCATGGCTCACGGGCCCAGCCGCTCCGCGGCATGTGGGATCTTCCTGGACTGGGGCACGAACCCTTGTCCCCTGCATCGGCAGGCGGACTCTCAACCACTGCGCCACCAGGGAATCCCCCGATGTAGATCATTTTTAAAGTCTTTATTGAATGTGTTACAATATTGCTTCTGTTTTATGTTTTGGTTTTTTGGCTGCAAGGCATGTGGGATCCTAGTTGCCCAACCAGGGCTTGAACCCCGCACCCCCTGCATTGGAAGGCGAAGTCTTAACCACTGGGCCACCAGGGAAGTCCCTATGGTCGTTTTTGTTGTTGTTGTTGTTTTAACATCTTTATTGGAGTATGATTGCTTTACAATGGTGTGTCAGTTTCTGCTTTATAACAAAGTGGATCAGCTATACATATACATACATCCCCATATCTCCTCCCTCTTGCCTCTCCCTCCCACCCTCCCTATCCCACCCCTCCAGGCGGTCACAAAGCACCGAGCTGATCTCACTGTGCTATGCGGTTGCTTCCCACTAGCTATCTACCTTAAGTTTGGTAGTGTATATATGTCCATGCCACTCTCTCACTTTGTCCCAGATTACCCTTCCCCCTCCCCGTATCCTCAAGTCCATTCTCTATTAGGTCTGCATCTTTATTCCCATCTTGCCCCTAGGTTCTTCTGATCATTTTCTTTTTTTTTTAGATTTCATATATATGTGTTAGCATACAGTATTTTTTTTTCTCTTTCTGACTTATTTCACTCTGTATGGCAGTCTCTAGGTCCATCCACCTCACTACAAATAACTCAGTTTCGTTTCTTTTTATGGCTGAGTAATATTCCATTGTATACATGTGCCACGTCTTCTTTATCCATTCATCTGTCGATGGACACTTGGGTTGCTTCCATGTCCTGGCTATTGTAAATAGAGCTTCAATGAACAGTTTGGTACATGACTCTTTTTGAATTATGGTTTTCTCAGGGTATATGCCCAGTAGTGGGATTGCTGGGTCGGATGGTAGTTCTATTTGTAGTTTTTTAAGGAACCTCCATACTGTTCTCCATAGTGGCTGTACCGATTCACATTCCCACCAGCAGTGCAAGAGTGTTCCCTTTTCTCCACACCGTCTCCAGCACTTATTGTTTCTAGATCTTTTGATGATGGCCATTCTGACTGGTGTGAGATGATATCTCATTGTACTTTTGATTTGCATTTCTCTAATGGTTAATGATGCTGAGCATTCTTTCATGTGTTTGTTGGCAGTCTGTATATCTTCTCTGGAGAAATGTCTGTTTAGGTCTTCTGCCCATTTTTGGATTGGGTTGTTTGTTTGTTTTTTGGATATTGAGCTGCATGAGTCGCTTGTATGTTTTGGAGATTAATCCTTTGTCAGTTGCTTCATTTGCAAATATTTTCTCCCATTCTGAGGGTTATCTTTTCGTATTGTTTATGGTTTCCTTTGCTGTGCAAAAGCTTTTAAGTTTCCTTAGGTCCCATTTGTTTATTTTTGTTTTTATTTGCATTTCTCTAGGAGGTGGGTCAAAAAGGATCTTGCTGTGATTTATGTCATAGAGTGTTCTGCCTATGTTTTCCTCTAAGAATTTGATGGTGTCTGGCCTTACATTTAGGTCTTTAATCAATTTTGAGTTTATTTTTGTGTATGGTGTTAAGGAGTGTTCTAATTTTATTCTTTTACATGCAGCTGTCCAGTTTTCCCAGCACCACTTTTTTTTTTAACATCTTTATTGGAGTATAATTGCTTTACAATGGTGTGTTAGTTTCTGCTTTACAACAGAATGAATCAGTTATATATATACATATGTTCCCATATCTCTTCCCTCTTGCGTCTCCCTCCCTCCCGCGCTCCCTATCCCACCCCTCCAGGGGGTCACAAAGCACTGAGCTGATCTCCCTCCCAGCACCACTTATTGAAGAGGCTGCCTTTTCTCCACTGTATATTCTTGCCTCCTTTGTCAAAGATAAGATGACCATAAGTGCGTGGGTTTATCTCTGGTCTTTCTATCCTGTTCCATTGATCTATATTTCTGTTTTTGTGCCAGTACCATACTGTCTTGATGACTACAGCTTTGTAGTATAGTCTGAAGTCAGGGAGCCTGATTCTTCCAGCTCCGTTTTTCTTTCTCAAGATTGCTTTGGCTATTCGGGGTTTTTGTGGGGGGTTTTGTATGGAAATTTTGTGTTTCCATACAAATTGTGAAATTTTTTGTTCTCGTTCTGTGAAAAATGCCAGTGGTAGTTTGATAGGGATTGCATTGAATCTGTAGATTGCTTTGGGTAGTAGAGTCATTGTAGTATGTGAATTTTGTCTCAGTAAAGTTGTTAACATAGTAGTAATAGCTAATACTTATAGAGCAGCTCAGTGTAACACTCTTCTAAGTGTCCTAGATGTATTAACTCATTTAATCCTTACAAAACCCCTAGGAGGAAGGTACTTTCATTGTCCCTATTTGACAGCTGGGGAAATGGAGTTACACAAACATTGTCATTAGCCTGAGGTCTCACACTAAGTGGTGGAGGGGGGATTCTGATTCAGGCCGTCTCAGTCTAGATGGAGTATTGCATTCGTCAATGCAGTGCTATATTGGACCCAAATAGTCAATGCTTGTCATCTCTCCATTTATCCTTCTGGAGCCATGGTGAAGAGAGTCTGCACAGACATGGGCTACAGTGGAAGTGAATGGAGGGAAAGTTAATTAGCAAATAAAAGGGAAAAGCCTACAGAAGACGCAAGAGGAGTAGATTTATAGACAGTCTGGCTCTGCTGTGATTTTGCAACTCTTTCTTCTGCCCATCACAAGAAGAGTATGTACCCTGTACCTAGTATGTGAGAGACTGTGTCCAATGGGGGAGGGAGGAATGTGTTAGGGTAACTCTTACAGAAAGGATTTTACAGTGATTCAGCTGGCCATGTCTGTTGCTTTCTGGGGGATGGTGCTCAAGTTCAGAATGACCCATGAAGTAGAGTGGAGATGACTCACATTTTCCTTTTGATTCCTAGGAGGATATGGAGTAATCCTATCTGGAAGATCGCTAGGTTCATTTACTCAAGCACAAGTATTTATTAAGCTAAATACAAGGGGATACAAAATTGATAATAACAATTTAGTGAATGTTTACCATGTGCTGTGCCTTTCGTATACTGACTTATTGAATCCTTAAAACATCCCTATGGGGTAGATACTCTTATTATCATCCCCATTTTACAGATGAGAAAACTGAGGCTCAGGGAGATTGAAATCATACAACAACTAAGAACAGAGTACAGATTCAAGCTCAAGTCGCTCAGATTCCAGTGGTTTTTCCACTATAACATACTGCCCCCAGCAAATACTTAATGAGCTCATACTTACACAAGGCACTATCGGGGAGAAGGTAATACAAGTCTCTTCTCCTCAAAATACTTATAAACTGGTTGGGTGACAAGATATAAACACAGTAAAAGTTTTAAAATGCTATAATAATAATAGAATAATAATAAAAGTATACTGTATATACAAGTATGCTATTTATGTAGAAACAATACAACATTAGAAGAGATGATGATGATGATGTCTACTATTTATTAACATTTACAATTTGACAGGCTCTGTTCTTTTTTTTTTTTTTGCGGTACGCAGGCCTCTCACTGTTGTGGCCTCTCCCGTTGCGGAGCACAGGCTCCGGATGCACAGGCTCAGCGGCCATGGCTCACAGGCCCAGCCGCTCTGCAGCATGTGGGATCTTCCCGGACCGGGGCACGAGCCCGTGTCCCTTGCATCAGCAGGCGGACTCTCAACCACTGCGCCACCAGGGAAGTCCTGACAGGCTCTGTTCTAAAGGCTTTAAAAATATTACCTCCTTTATGGCAGTTTATAGGTGAGGAAACTGAGGGAAAAGGAGGTGAAGTAATTGGCCCAACACCGTAAAACATCATAAGTAGCAGCGTCAGGACTCAAACCCACGTAGTATGCCTCCAGAGCCTAGCCTTCTAGTTATTCCATCGTATTTCCATAAGTATGAAGGGTTTGAAAAAAATGCTACGGGAACCCAAAGGAGAAGACCACGAATTCTATCTGGGGCAGTCGGGAGTGGTTTCCCACAGGATGCAATAGTTGTTCAGGGTCTTAAAGGAGGGTAGGAATTTACTGGCAAGATAAGAGGAGTAAGGGTGTTCTGGGCAGAGGGAACAGCATGTGCATGAACTTCTGTGAAGGCCTCGTTTATCTGAGGAATGTTGAAAAGTTCAGTATGACTGGCGTCTAGAGTATGTTGGGATTGTGAAAGGGTGGGAGCAGCAGTGAAAGTGGAAGATGAGATTGGAGAAGTAGGCTGGGTAATCAGAGGGTGAAGGGAGTTGTGCACAGCAGAACTGATTAAAAAATGAGCTCAAATATGATATCTACTGGGAGATTCTCCCCCTTTTTAATTTGACCCTGACCCTGATTTTTTAAAGGGTCCCTTTCCTTTCTGCAAGCTTGGGAAATGAGTTTTGCTAAGCAAGGATAAGAGTTCTTGGGGGGAGGAGGGTTTGAAGGGTGTACTCTTTGGAAAGGAGCTGAGCCACAGTGGGAAAGAAGATTGTAATGGGGAAACCTGGGAGGAACAGCCTCAGATATTCAACTGAGAGACAGAGAGACAGATACCCTTCTCCAACCTACCATTAGGTTGAGTGCAAGCAGAAGTTACTCAGCACCCACTCACCCCCCATACACATACAGACTGGGAAGAAAAATGGTCTGAGATCTGGAGGGAAAAGCTACTAGTTGGCTTGTTTCAAGAGTTTCTCATCCCAGATATAGTTCCTTAGGTGTCCCTTTGTCCATGGGTCTGGGGGAATCCTTTGGTTCCTTTGCCACGTCATTGTGCAAAATTGAGGGAGTTCTACTGTGTCCTATAGGCAATGGACCACCAAAGAAAGTCGATAAGCAGGGAAGTATTAGGAGGCTCGGTCTGGAGGCAGATTGAAACCTGAACTAGAGGGAGGAAGAGACTAATGGCCCAGATCAGAGAGGATATGGAATTTAATTAACACAGTGACCCTGTCAGTGGGAGTCAGAAGGGCCTTGATTCAGGACAGCCTTCTGAGATAAACATATAGCAGCTTGGTGACCAACTGAATATAGAGGAGAGAGGACACTCGGAGATAGCCAACTAATTTGACAAACTAATTACCAGCAGGATGTTTGTTTACAACACTTGGCTACTTTCAATATGACCTTCTAATGCTAGTGAGCTTGCCTTGGTTGTCTCACTGGGTTGACACACCAAAACTAGCTACGGGTTACACCCTTCCTTCTTATTTCTTTTCTGTTTTCCTCATTTAGTCTAGCACTCAACTCCATGGTTCTCCCCTGCCTCCTTTGTAGTTTCTTTTCTGCTCTTTTAAGAAAAGGAATCAGGAAGTCTAAAAGTGCCATTTCTGCAACCCTCACCCACGTCTCCCAGACCCTGGCAGCCTTTGTTTCTCGTTATCGATGGTGGTGGTTTGGTTGCTGTTTCTTTCCTTCGCAATTGGTACACTGCTTACTCACACTCTGTTCAATAAAGTTTGTCAGGACCCACTGTGCTCTTTCTTCCCAGACTTACACATAATTATTTTGTGTTTCTGTGTAGTTTGTTTCTTCTGTCTCTGTTTCTTCCACCTAGCCTTCTGAATTTTTGCTACAGTATTTAAAAACAAAGAGAGAATGCTGACCAAAGCACAGGCATGAAATAAGTAATTCTTAGCAAAGAATTTTTTAAAATACTATCAACAGCATAGAAGAGGCATGGATTCAGACCTGAATCAGATTAATCTTCCCAAAGCACCTGTTTGATTATAACATTGTCCAACTCCAAAATCTGTCATTATTCCCTCAGGTTGACGGAAAGAAGTTCAAATTTCTAAAGCTTGTATGTTCTGTCCCCAACATAATTTGACAACCTTAACTCTTACTACTCTCATACACATAGCTACACATACCCATGTTTGTACCTTTAGTTATATTATTCATTCTAGCTTTCTCCCCCTGCCCCGTTCCCACCTGTTGAAACACCAGCTGCTCTTTTGTGCCTGGAAGACCTGATGATGATAAGGAATCAGACCTGGCTTTCAAACTCAGATTTACTACTTGCTGATTGCATGATCCTGGGCAAGTCATTTCTCCTGACTGCGACTAAGGTCTTCATTGGTAAATGTGGGTCATAATAATCTATTCTCAGACTTGCAGTGAGGAATAAATTATATAACATATGTTTAGCTACATCTGCCACAGTGTCCATCATGTAGTAGATGCTCAATAAATTATCGAATGGATAGGTTTCAGGGGTTTCACAGATCACCTAAAGGTCATCCATGCATTTCACGTTAGAAATCCTTGAATTTGAATTCATCAGTATTGGGCAGTCTATCTAAACGAAAAATAATACCTCAAGAGTATTTTTCTGTGTGTGCACACGTGCAAACATATGCACATGCATGTGTGTGACAGAGAGAGAGTATGTGTGTGTTGCAGGGCAGGGGCGGGGGTGGGTATTTACTTCAGCAACTACGTTTCAGAGGGAGTTGAGGAAACAAGACTTGTTTTCAAAATAAGTCAAGTCAGATGCCAGGGAAGTTGAGTCACTCTAAGGAGGGCCCAGAGTGGACTCAGAGGAGTAAAAGAGGACTGTGCAGAAAGCCAGGATGGGCTGCGATGTTCTCTAGTCCTGAAGTCACAAGTCATCACTGAGGGAAAGTGAAAAGTCTCTTGACAGGAAGGCAGCAACCTGACAGAAGGCTTTTGTGACTTACAATTTAAAAGAACACTAAAAGAACAGCTGAAAGCAGATCCTTTATTTTTTTGGTCTCTCATGGAGAATTAACATCACATGAAAATCAGAATCTCACGAAACCATTTACGAAGAAAGTAGACCATGGAAAGGCTCTCCCTGAAAGCTATCAGAGAAATGGAAAGCAATCAAGAATGGAACACTAGAGAACGATTCAAAGGTGCAGTAAAAAGGGGAAGGGGGTGGTGTGATACAGAATATCATGAAAGAGCAAGCCTATTGTTAAGAGAAAACCAGTGAGGGGCCTCAAAATGTCATCTGAGTGGTGAGCAAAGTGATGGGAACAGAGAGCCAGCGTGAGCAGGGGTTGTGAAGAAGCTGTGCTTGCTGTCAGGGGAAGTGATGCTCCAGCAGATTGGCAGAGCCAGCAGTGGGGAGCAGCAGCCGCCATGTCAGTGTCTCTAAGGACCACTGCAATGTGTCTTCTCGGAAAACGATCCACAGAAGGGAATTAATTGGGCGACGCCCAGGGCATGCCCGATTGGTAGCTGATTGCCAGTTGTGGACATAATCATCTCCACCATGGGGTCTTCATAAGCAGCAGTTACTAATGGAAATGGGACTGCCCCAGCGAACAATAATCGCTCTAATCAGTATTACTATTCAGTTCAGTAAATTCAGCATAATATTGAGCCACCTGGTATGTATTCTGTGCTGTGCTGACTCAGACAGGACCTTCCATTCATTTATTGAGCACCTACTGTGTACCAGGCACAGTTGTGAGCTCTGGGAATATAGCAGTGACCAAAACAGACAAAAATTCCTGCCTTCCTGGAGTTTACATACTAATGAGGTCAAAGAAGAATAAAGCAAGCTATCTGCTACTGAGCATCTTTTATGTGTCAGGTGCTTTATATACATTATCACATTTAATCCACATAACAACAACATATGAGAAAGGTTATTTTCACCACTTTACAGAAGACAAAACTGAGGTTCAAATAGATTAAAAGCCAGACTAAGGTAACACAGCTAGGCAGTGAGAGAACTGACGTTGGAAACCATCCACGTCTGTCTCCTTCCAAAGTGCATGGGTTTCTCCTCTTTAACTTTCTGATCTTCCACAGACCCTTAGTGTCAATTTCAGCACCCTCAAGATTTAGCTTTTAGAGACTGCTAACAGCCATTCATAAATGCCAGGATTACTCGAATCAATGGTCAGAGTCAGATCTTGGGGATATAGATATGAAAACACATAACCTTTGCCCTGAACTCCTTCTCTGAGTAGGTGGAGAGGCAGTCTGGCAGAGTGCGTAAGAGCCCAGGTGCTGGGGAAAGACTCTAAGTGACTTCAAATCCCAGTTCTGCCTCTGCCTGTTACTACCTGCATAACCTTGGGCAAGTTATTTAACTTCTCTGTGCCTTAGTTCTCCCACCTGTAAAATGGGAATAATAGTACCTACCTCATGTGCGGGGAGGATTGTGAGGATCAGGAAAATAATAATAGCATACACTTACATACTGCTTAGTATGTGTCAGACACTATTCTAGCCACTTCATATATGTTAGGTCTTTAATGACAACCAGCAGTTCTCAAAGCAGAGTTCAGGGACCCCCGGAGATCTGTGAGGTCAAAACTACTTTCATAAAAATACTCTGGGGCTTCCCTGGTGGCGCAGTGGTTGAGAGTCCATCTGCCGATGCAGGGGACGTGGGTTCGTGCCCCGGTCCGGGAAGATCCCACATGCCGCGGAGCGGCTGCGCCCGTGAGCCATGGCCGCTGAGCCTGCGCTTCCGGAGCCTGTGCTCCGCAACGGGAGAGGCCACAACAGTCAGAGGCCCGCGTACCGCAAAAAAAAAAAACAAAAAAAACAAAAAAAAAACTCTGGCCAGTTTTGCCTTTCTCACTCTCATCTTCTCACAAGTGTATAGTGGAGTTTTCCAGAGGCTGCATGATGTGTTATATGATCTTTTGATTGAATGCAAAAGCAGATATGAGAATCCAGCTGGCTCCTATTAATCCAGATGTTTAAAAGATTTGCAAAAATGAAAAATAATGCTATTCTTCTCACTACATTTTTCTTTTTTTGGTTTTGGAAAATATAGTTATTTCCCATTACAAAGATGTCATTTATATTAACGTAAGTAATGGGTTTAACATTGTTATTTTAATACATTGATAAATAATTTTTTAAAAACTCTTAGGTTCAATTTCTAATGAGGTAAATATTGACAGATATAAGCCAAATAAACAAACACCCATTGAGGTCCTCAATAATTTTTAACCATCTAAAGGTCCTGCAGCCAAAAAATTTGAGAACCAGTAATATATATAATACCTAAAAAGCATTTAGCACAGTGTCTGGCACATAGTAAGCACTCAGTAAAGCTGAGTGATTATTATTATAACACCTATAACCATAATAGGCACCATATGATGAGTATCTTAAATGAAATTCTAAGTGCTGTGGAAGTTCACAGAAAAGAAAGCTCACATCCAGCTGAAGGATCCTGGAAAGGCTTCATGAATTAGGACGCATTTGACACAGGCATTAAAGAATGAATAGGATGGTGAACGGAGAATTCGGTAGAGGGGAGTTGATTCCAGGTGGGAGAAACACTGAAGCAGGAGAGCAGAGGGTGTGCTCTGGAAACAAGGAGTGGTCAAGTTTGGCTGAAACCAAAGCTATGTGCAAAAGAGTAATGGCAGAGAAGGCTGGAAAGGAAGATCGGTGAGCGCATACCTGTGGAGAGCCTTGAATGCCAGGATGAGCAGTTTGCACGTTACCCAGTAGGTAAGGGGGCGGCCACTAAAGATCATTAGCCAAGGGCTGAGATTTAGAGAGATGACTGGCAGCTACATTTAGGATAGTTTGAAGAGGGAGAGGCTGGACGTGGAGGAACTGGTGAGGAGGCTATAGCCACAGTTCAGGAGAAAGGGACAAAGAACTGAGCTAAGGTAATGGCCCAGGCGATGGCGGGGAGGAGAGGGATGTGAAAGAGTATGAACATCTATTAAATAAATATTCAATGAACTTCCATGACCTACTGTGTTTCTCTCTGCAACATTAAGGACTTCCCCACCCCACCCCCAAAGATAGGTCACAATGGACATATTTCATATTTATGGCCCCTGAGCTGTGCCACATTGTAGCCAAAGAAATTGAATAGAATAGAGCATGTCAGATTTCAAAATGAATGTCCACAAGGAAATTAGGGTCCTGAAGAAAAGGACAAAAGTGGAGAGATATTGGAAGTGAGGGTAGATATTAAAATCCAGACTCCCTGTACAAATCAAAATGGGTGCAGATATATGGCTTATGCAATCTAGTGGAAAGGGAAGTTATGAGATGAGCCCAAGGGCAAATGAAAAGTATTTTTTCAAACAAAAGCAAAAGAAATGTTCCATCCGTCCCGAGTAAGAAAATAATCTGCAGCACATGGACAGAGTGGGGTGGGGATTAGTACATAACAGTTCCAGCCTTTTGCCCAGTTAATTAATGGTTTGCTTTTGGGCATTGTTTTAAAAAAGAAGCCAAGCTATTCAGTGATTTACTACACTGTTCCCTTAGTTCTCATACCATTCTTTCTGTACTGCATAAGGGACAAATGAAGTTCCTGGAAAACTGTGGGCATCTGTGCTCTGCTATGCCAACCATTTCACAGAATTAGGAAGAGGTAGACAGAGGTCTTGCAGACAAGAGGTATTAAGGTTCTTGCTATCCCAAGTGGCTAACATGTATCGTTTTGCTTAGCAGGCGTGAATTGTATTCTTAGTTCTGATCCTGTGGAAAGTGACCGTAGGTAAAACATTCCCCTGGCAGGATTCCAAGATTGAATTTTAACAGTCCTCTTCTGTGAGGGAGATCTTCAGGGCGAGGGGAAAACCTTGAGAGTCCCATTCTCCTTGAAGGCTCATTATTACTGTCCGCTAGCGGCTCTGCTCCACATTCACCCACAGCCCACCGCCGGTATCGTGCAGTGATCAGGAAGGCCCAAGTGGGAAGGGGTTTCTGTATCCCAGGGTGTGTCTGGCAGACTTGTCTACTGAGCTATGAAATGCTCAAGGAGAAGCAAATGACCAAACGTCATACCTCCCCTTGCCCCAATAATAGAAAGAAAACAATGGCTAATATTTATTGAGGACTTACCAAGTGCCAGACACACTTGACTTGAAGCATCTCACTGGAACCTCACCACAACCCGGCAACGGAGGCACTGTGATCATATTGTAGGTGAGAGAACAGTGTCAGAGTTTTAAGTGACTTGTTTGAAGGCACACACTAGCTAGTAAGTGGCAGAGCCAGGATTTGAATCCACATCTGTCCGACTCTTTCTGTTATGCCTCACCACCACTAAAAGAGGTTTGTTGTTTTTTTAATTGAAATATAGTTGATGTACGATATTATGTTAGTTTCAGGTGTACTACACAGTGATTTGATGTTCGCATACATTACCAAATGATCACCACAATAAGTCTAGTAACCATCTGTCCCCATACAAAGTTGTTGCAATACTATTGACCACATGCCTTAGGCCGTATGTTACATCCCCGGGACTTATTTGTTTTATGACTTCAGGTTTGTACCTCTTAATCCCCTTAAAGAGTTTCTTTTCTTTTCTTTTCTTTTCTTTTCTCCTGAATGCTGTGCTTTTCTGCCTCACAGGGCGGAGCATGTTTTTGGTGCCCCAGACTATCATAGCACCATGGATCTCCACGTCACCTTGTAGAATTCTACGTCATCTGAGGCCTTTGGGGTGTCATGTCAGCCACGTCGGGAAGCTACCCTAGCCCATTTGGGATAATAGAATCTCAGATTAAGGTCATCTGGTCCAGTGCCTCCGCTCATGTTGACTCTTCTCTCTAACATCCCTATCTAGAGGCTGGATCACTTGTGCTTGAAAGCTTCCAGTCAGGGCTATCTTCATGGGCATATGGCTATTTCATTTTGTGCTGGGCCCTGCAAATTATGTGGTGATCCTGCTTCCAGTGAAGAGAAACTCATTAGCTCAGGAGGTAGCCCATTCCATCGTTGGACTGCTCTGTCTCTTAGCAAGGGCATCCTTATGGTGTGGAGAAATCTGTTTACCCACAGTTTCTTCCCGCTGGCTTCAGAGACAGACTTGAGATAAAATTTCTAGCTCTGCAACCTCCTCGCTATGGCTGTAAGCAAGTCATTTAACCTCTCTGAACCTCAGTTTCCTCATCTCTAAAATGGGGAAGGGGGTGGGAGGATGGACAAAATAGGTGAATGGGATTAAGGGGTACAAAACTACCAGTTATAAAACAAGTCACAGGGATGTAATGTACAGCACAGGAAATATACTCAACAATATTATAATAACTTTGTATGGTGTGTAGTCTATAAAAATATCGAATCGCTATGTTGTACACTTGAAACTAATATAATATTGTAAGTCAACTGTACTACAATAAAAATAAATAAGATGGAAATATTATTACCTTCTTTGCAGGGTTTTTTTTAAGGGCAGGTAGGACGTTGTAGGTAGTCAATGAACGTTAACTACAATTAACACCATTATTACCCCTACCATGAGCGCATTGAGTGCAAAGGACTGAACATGGTACAGAACACAGATCCTGAAATGTTCCTTACCTAAATTAGAAAATCGCTTTACGTGTCTTACATTTTTGCTATTCTTCTTACCTTCCATGCTAAGAAAACTTGATATCATTAGCCCACTTACCATTTTACCTTTAAAGTACTCTAACCAGCCTTCTAACTTGATAAAAAAAGATACTTCTCAGTAGTAGCTGTAGTATTTTACCATAGGACTGCTTAGTGTTTTAATTTTGTGTAATAATTTCTCATCCCTGGTCTCATCTGAATCTCATAATAACTCTATGAGGCAGGCATTAGTTCATTCATTCATTCATTCATTCATCTATTCAACCACTATTAACTGAGGCTCTGCTATGTGCCAGGCCCTGTACTAGGGGCTAGGGATACCATGGCAAACAAAGCAGACCTGGTTACAACCCTCTAGAGCTTAACCACTTGTCTGGATAACCTGTTAGCAACCCTAGAAGGAGAACTAGGGGCCTGCATGACTTCAACCCAGTCTCCTTAACTCCTTCCAGGGTGAGTTAACCTTTGTTTGGCTGGCAAGATAACACAATTTCCTTTTAAAAAGGCTGAAGTGGCTCCCAATCGCCCATGTATGATATCAAGTCTGAACATTCTGCCTGGCTTTCTAGGCCCTCCATAATCTGTTCCCACCCTGCCTTTGCACTTTATCTCTTTATTCCCCCACCTTTCATACGTCCACCCCAAGCTCATTTCTTGCCAAGGCACTTTCGTGCACCTCATCACTCTTGTTACCTCCATCCCACAAACCTAGAAGCTCTCTTCTCCTCTATCTAAAATAAATCCTACTCAGCTTAAGTCTTACTTCCTTTAGGAAGCCTTCTTTAGTGGCTCCAGTTCTCAATGATCTCACCAGTAACCGAATAGTTCTATATCCGAGTTTTAAAAATTAATTGCTGGGCTTCCCTGGTGGCGCAGTGGTTAAGAATCCGCCTGCCAATGCAGGGGACACGGGTTCGAGCCCTGGTCCGGGAAGATCCCACATGCCGCGGAGCAACTAAGCCTGTGCACCACAACTACTGAGCCTGCGCTCTAGAGCCCGCGAGCCACAACTACTGAAGCCCATGCGCCTAGAGCCCATGCTCTGCAACAAGAGAAGCCACCGCAATGAGAAGCCCGCGCACCGCAATGAAGAGTAGCCCCTGCTGGCCGCAACTAGAGAAAGCCCGCGCGCAGCAATGAAGACCCAATGCAGCCAAAAATAGATAAATAAAATTTAAAAAATTAGTTACCTAAGTACACGCTAGAGAAGACTTCATTTGACAGCCCTTCATTTGAAAAAGTCCTGGGGATTTTAATTGGCCTCCTGCTTAATATGAATCTATAGCGGTGATGCAGTTGCGAATACATAAGTAAGTAGATAGCTGGGAGATACAATCTCAGGCTATACTAAGGGAAATATCACGCCTCGATTGAGAGAAATAATGCCTCTAACGACTCGTTAATTCATTCACTCATTCATTTAAAACACATCCATCTCTTTTCAATGTGCTTACGCTTTGTTCCAGAAATTCCACCTTTAGGAATCTCTCCCACAGAAATACTGGTGCAGCATTATTTGTCTCTAGTAAGTTTTTTTCCCTTTATCCTTGATGTACTGAAATTCCATCACGATGCATCTAGAAGTTATCCATTTGTCTTCATTTATTCTGCTCAGGATTAGGTATAGGATTTTAACCCGAGGACTCATGTCTTATGAGTTCTGGGAAATTCGCAGCCATTTCTCTTCGAACACTACTTCTTCCTATTTTTTTCCTTCTGGAATTTCTATTAGATGTATGTGGAGCTTCTTATAATCTGTATCTTCTAATTTCTCTTTCATATTTAGTATATTTATAATGTGCTATATTCTATATCTCAGCTTCATTTGTTATTTCACTAATCCTTCCTTCACTCAGGCCTTATTTGTAGTTTAACCTGTCAGTTGACTTTTGAACGTTTCAATGGGACTAGAACTAATGTCTTCCAAGGATCATCCCATATTTTCTATATTCTTCATTTCTAGAATTTTTCTTTGATATATATATAAATGTATATACCATATACACCATATTATATACCATATACATATATATATGTATTCTGGGTTTTTTCCTCTTTAAACCTTTAAACATACAATATTTTAAAGTCTGTTCAGATTGCTGTATTATCTGTAATTCCTTGGAACTGAAGTCTCCCATTTCTGGTACGTACTGACTAACACTTATTGTAGTGGGTTTCTTCAAGTGCTTTATAATTTTCCATGTGAACTTATCTTCTGTAGGAGCTGCATTCTGTGAGAATTTGACCCTGAGTTGTAGAGTCAAATTTGCGGTGGCAGAGGCAGTTTTAAATTTGCCCCTACCAGAGTTCTATGGCATTCCCAGCTCTGGACAAGTTTTTATGTAAAGTTCTCAGGTCAGGGTTTCTGAAATACATGGGCACGATGAATTTGGGTCTCATACCAATGTGTAGCTCAGGTTTAGATTTTTTAAACTTCTTAGGGGTGAGTTTATTTCTACCCCATCCTGGGGAAGATGGCCTACATCTTGTTTGTAGTGACACAGTATAGGATAATAAAGAGTATGGACCCTAGAGTCAGGATACCTGGGTCTGAATCTTATATCTGCTGCTTCCTGGCAGTGTGACCTTACGCAAGTTACTTAAACATTTTGTTCCCTATTTGTGAAATGGGGATTATAATAGTGCCTACCTCAATGGGGTTTTGTGAGGGTTAAATAAATTAATACGTGCAAAACATGTAGAACAGTACCTGGCACATTGTACGTACTAGTGAAGATTTGTTATTATTTTGCCCCTGGCTATTTGGCAAATCTGGTTTCAATTCACAGATGAGGCAGGTCTCTGCTGCTCCTTGGTTTGTGCAGGAAGCACAATTTTAACTCAATTCCAAGCCCTTCGAAGGACCTAAAACCTCAGCCTCTAAGGTACTTTTCTGGTCCCATTATCCCCGTGAGTTGTGACACTTCAATTCATGCTCATTGCTGTGATTTTAAGTTCCATTTCTGTTTCTGGAATCTGGGATTTTTCTTTTCTTGCTTCTTGAATTCAGCTATATATTTTTGTGGTTAAATTTTATCCAGTGTGTCCCTGTGTTTTGAGTTGCATTGCTTCTAACAGTGACCAATATTAGATAACCTAAGTGTCTGATAATAGGGGATTTGTTAAATAAATTATGATACATTCTTCAAATGGAATACAATTCAGCCATAAAAAATAATGAAGTAGGTCTGTATACCTATATGAGCTGACATAGAATACAGCCTGTTGTACTGTTAAGTGAAAAAAGCAAAAAACAGAGATGGGTGTCTTCATTGTATGTATATAAATGTGTGCATTTTTTTTGTACATAGAAAAGGTGCTGGAAGGATGCCACCCACAAACTATTACTATGGTTACTTCTAGCATGAATGTGAGGGTTAGACTTTTACTTCACTCTTTTTCCTTTAGTTATAATTTAAAAAAATAATATGTAGACATTTCTTTTAAAAATGGAAAACTCTCTCTTCAATTTCATCCCCCTTCTCTCCAAAAGAAAAGCTAACCAACATTTACCAAGTATTTACTTGGCCAGGAGCTGAGACAATAGTGATGAATAAGCTTCATTCCCCACCACAAGAAGCCCAAGATCTAATGGGAGAGACATGCATAAATAATCAGGGTGCTGTAAGAAATGTTCTCAAGGAGGCGGGGGAATGTCTAACTTTCTCAGAGGGAAGGGCACTCAGGGAAGCCTCACAGGGGAGCTGGGGCCTGAACAATGTGGAGTTCACCAAGTAGACAAGGGAGGGAAAATCATGGTAGTAGTCAAGGGTCAAGTAGGAAACCGATGGCACACTCAAACAGGGACTCTGAGGGAACTTTAATAACGGGACTGTTTACAACCATGGGATCTGGGTTAAGGGAAGCCAACAAAGGATGGTGAGGCACCCCAGGGAGATTTGACCACCTTTATACCTGAAGGGCCAAGAGGAGGGAGCTGTTACAAGAACCCAGAAAGAGTAGCTGTAGCTATAAAAGATGACCTTCAAAAAAGTCTGTGGCCTAAGATAGATTCTTCTAGAAGGACTCAACCAAACTGCTGACACCTCGCAGAGAGGGAGACAGGAGAATAAATATCCAGACTTTAATCTGCTTCTGATCTCCAGTCCCTTGCTAGTACCTCCCATTGGCCACCTCCAACAAGAATTCAGAGAAGAAAGAAGCCAGTTAATACAGTCCATAAAGGTCAGCCTCTGGAGGTACAGAGACAGAACGTACAAGTGTGAAAAGTGGATCCGCTGAGGTATCTGGGAAATCTCTGTACGTTCCTCTCAATTTTTCTGTGAACCTAAAACTGCTCTAAAAACATAAAGACAATTTTTTTAAAAAGTAGATCTGGAGAGACAAATAGAGAATATTCCACATAGGCATTTTATGCAGAAAGAGCCATATGGGTAAAGGAATAAGAGCAAGAAATCACAAGGGGTATTTGAGAAGCAGAGCAGAGTTTAGTGTGACTAAATTGTTGGGTTTATGGGGAGGACAAAGGTGAGGTGATAGAGTGAGGAAGACGTGAAAGGAGTGTTAACAAACTGTTTGAGTTCCCAAGTTCTTAGATTTGCAAGCTGCCAGCCCATGGGACAAAATTGGCCTGTAAAAGTCTTTTGTCTTGAGTTTGAATATGAATATCTTTAGACAGCTACATGGACTCCGCAGGTCCCGCCACTTGCCATTGTCTCACAACTGGTCTACCTGACCTTTGTTTATTATCTACCCGCCCCTGAAGACATTTGGAGGGGAAAATCCATATTAGAGCTTATCCAGGGGACAGCAAAGCACATGGGTTGGAAACCATGTCAAATTAAGAGTTTTAGCCTTGCAAAAGAGATGACTTAGAAGGACATGATGGCTTTCCTGAAGTCAACCAAAAGCTAACATAGAGAAGAGGGAGTAGACTCATTTTGTCTTATCCCTTCATTCACTTGGCAAATATTTGTTGCCTGTCCTCTGTGTGCCAGGCTGCAAACAGCTGAATTAGGCTCAAAGGGTATAAGTTTCAGGAAGGCAGATTTAGACTCAGGAAAGTGATTCTTGACCATTTTAGATCTCAGACCCCTTTGAATCTGATAAAAGGTATGGGTCTTCTCCACTGAAAGATGTACCTATACACATGCCCACAAATAACGACATGCAGTTTCAGGAGATTCATAGACCTGGTGAAACCATTCATAGACTCCAGGTTAAGAATCCCTGGAGAGGGGACTTCCTTGGGGGTCAAGTGGTTAAGAATCCACCTTCCCATGCAGGGGACGCAGGTTCGATCCCTGATTGGGGAACTAAGATCCCACATGCCGCGGGGCAACTAAGCCCCTGCACCACAACTAGAGAGCCTGCAGGCTACAACGAGTGAGCCCACACGCTCCGCAGTCCGGGCACCACAAGTAGAGAGAAGCCCGCTCGCGGCAATGGAGAACCCGCGCGCTGCAGTGAAAGATCCTGCGTGCCACAACTAAGACCTGACGCAGCCAAAAATAAATAAATAAATAAATAAATATTTTAAAAGTAAAAGAATCCCTGGAGAATATAATAGTCACATAATGGATAACTATGCAGCCATTGCAAAGAATGACATAGACATCAAGTGAGAGAAAAGAAATGTACACAGGCTACCTCTAGAGAAACGCATAATAAACTGGAAACAGTGATTGCCTCCAGGAAGGGAACTTTGAAGGAGGTGAGATGAATTGGGCTAGTGTTCGCCAGGAAGTGACACGATCTGACTTACGTTTCTAAAGGATTTGTGCAGTCATTCTGGTTAAAAAAATGGAGGGTGGCTTAGAATATGGTGATAGCAGTGGGAGGTGCTAGAATACATTTTCCACTACGTGCACTTCGAACATTTGGCATTTTGTATCATGTATAGCTGATACCCATTCAAAGGATAATATGTATCAAAAAGAACGCTTGGCAAAGAGCTTTCCAGAAATTAAATACCTCCAATCATGGAGCGTTCTGCTTTAGACTAAATGGAGCTTCCTGGAAGTCCTCATGTAAACACTAAATCCACCATCAGGAATGTGGTATTGAGGAGTCCTGCACTTAGAGGGGGGCTGCTTCAGATAACAAGAGTGATCTGTCTCTACCTGAAGATGCCAGGAACCTAAGAACTCCTGTTACACTTATAATCATTCTTTCTTTCTTTCACAGATATTTATCGAGCACCTTTTATGTGCCAGGCATGGGGGTAGGTACTGGGGATAGAGCGGTGACAAAAATCCCTGTATTCCTGAAGCTTACATTCTAGTGGTAGAGATAGACAATGAACGAGCATGCAAATATTGATATATCAGAAAATAATCAGTGCTATGGGGAAAGCTATAGCAAGGTAAAGTGATATGAAAGCATGCACAGAATGGCAACTTTTGAATAAGATGGTCAAGGAAATGTCACTGGTAGTGTTATTTGCGCAGAGTTCTGAAGGAAGCAAGTGAGTGAGCCTCTATGGGGAAAGAACATTCAGTTAGAGGGAACAGCAAAGGCCCTCTGGGAGTTACCTTGGCATGTCTGAGAAACAGCAAACAGGCCGCATGGCTGGAGCTGAGTAATCAACGGGGAGGGTGGTAGGAGTTGAGGTCAGAAAGGTAACGGGGAAGAAGCCAGCTCCTGTAGAATCTTCTAGGCCATTCTAAAGACTTTGACTTTTACCGTGAACAATATAAAAAGCCATGGGTGGGTTTTCGTTTTCGTTTTTGTTTTCTATATTTATTTATTTATTTGGCTGTGTCGGGTCTTAGTTGCAGCCTGTGGGCTTCTCTCTGGTTGTGGCGCACGGGCTCTATAGAGCGCGCAGGCTTAGTTGCCCCGCGACATGAAGGGTCTTAGTTCCCTGACCAGGGATCGACCCTGCGTCCCCTGCATTGGGAGGTGGATTCTTAACCACTGGACCACCAGGGAAGTCCCCATGGGTGGGTTTTAAGCAGAAGCATGACGTGATCTGATTTACATGTTTAATGGATTTTGCGATGATCCAAGTAAGAAATGATGCTGGCTTGGACTAAGGTAGTAGCAGTGGAAATAGCGAGAAGTGATCAGGTTCTAAATATGTTTTGAAAGATTCGGCCCACAGTATCGCTGATAGATTGGATGTGGGGTGTAAGAGAAAAGGAGGAGTCAAGGAAGACTCCAAGTTTGGCCTGAAATTCTAGAAGAATGGGTAAAGAAGACTGTGGGAGAAGCAGGTCTAAGGCAAATAGTCGTTTTGGTTTTGGAGAACTTTGAAATGAGAGGCCAATTAGAAGGCCTAATGGTTAGAAAGAGGAGGAAAACCCAGTAAAAGATGCTAAGAAAGAGGAGCTAGTGAAGTAGGAAGAGAACCAAGAATGTGTGGTGTCTCAGAAGCCAAGTGAAAAAATTGTTTCAAGAAGGGAGTGATCAACGGTGTCAAATGCCACTGCTGGGTCAAAAAAAAATGAGAACAGTAAAATGATCATTGGATTTAACATTAAGGAGATACTGTTGACCTTCACATGAGTCATTCTGGCGGAGTGAAGGGGGCAAAAGCCTGACTGGAGAGGGTTCAAGAGAAACTAGGAGGAGAAACATTTCTGCTCTGAGGACAGAGAGAGAAATGGGGCTGAGGCAGAGAAAAGTTGTTTTGTTTTTTAACATTGGAGATGTTGGGTTGGTGAGAGAAAAATTGCTGATGTCTTAGAGGGAGGGGAAAATGACTAGAGCCATGACCTTGGTAAGTCCAGAAGGGGCAAGATATAGTACTCAAGTGGAAGGGTCAGCCATCAGTGGAATTACAGACAGTTTGTTCATAGTGACAAGAGGGAAGGCAGAGTATGTGGATACAGATACAAGCAGGTTTGCAGATACCGCGGTGAGAGTCTGCAGTTGTTCTCTTCTAACTGCTTCTATTTTCTCAGTGAAAGAGGAATGGGGTCAGCAGCTAAGAGGGAGGATGGGGGAAGGGGTTTTGGAAGTTTGAGAAGAGGGAAGGTGCAAAACAGCCATCAGAAAGAGTTCAAGAATGATTGGGCGAAGAAAATGTAGTGAAACTGGAGCGTAGCACGAAGGGCCCACTTGAGGTTAGTGGTCATGAATTGAAAGTGAGACTAGTTAACATGGTTTTAAGTTTTTTCCAGTCTTGTTCAGCTGCTGGGGCAGGTTTGGAATAGACAGAGAGTTGGATTTAACCAGGATTAGGTGTCTGCCGCTCAGCTAGGGTGAGGGCAGAGAGAGGCAAGGGAAGCTAGGGCGTATGCAAAAGAGTGAATATAACGATGGACATAGGATCTAAGCTGTACGAAGAAGAAAACGACGACACGAGGGGACTGAGGACCAGTTCAGCACGTGATTGTTCTCTTGTTACTTTTATCACGTAAGGGCTAAAAAGTGTCCATTTCCGTTGGCGAGTAGGAGAGCACAAGTGACCTTGAGCACTGTTCTCATAATTGTGTTCCTTAAAACCACGAGCCCCTCCCATCACCCCGTGAGTAAAGTCACAAAACTTTGAAAACTGCACGTTCCCCATATCCCTCTCTTGGAGATTCCCATTACCTGTTAACATATCAAGGACTCTGAATATTCTTGTACTTGGGAAACCACATTTGACCAATCCAGTGGTTCACAACTTTGCCTGTTCATAGGGCTCTTTCTTAATGTAATACTATCAACGTCAATCCCCAGGGACTAATACTCCATGGAACACACTTTGAGAAATGCTAATTTAGGAAGCATGTTGGGGAGTGGAAGCTGAGTTTTAGACCCAAACCTCATTCACTGCAGCCTTTCTCCAAGGCAGTTTGAGTGGCAGGAACCCACGCCCTCCCCAGGCCATCAGTGGTTAGTGGTTAGTTCCCCTACAGCCAAAAAAGCCCCTGATATTGTCAATACAGCTGATTCCCTAGTTTCCATTCAGCTGTAGTTCTCTGATGTTATATCTTCAATAATTCAAGAGACGTTATTGTGACAATGCACTGGAAGCGGCATGAACGTTTATTAACCACTTCCTTGCATCCGGCACTCTGCTTGGCATTTCACATATATTTCCTCACTCACTCTTCACAATAACACGGTGAGAAGGTATATGCTATTTTAAAAAAAACATTCAGGAAAATCACCAGCAACCAATTTTCTTCAGAAACTTGTTGCCTGGAAGAAGGGAAATCGGTTTAGTCGGTATAAAGCGATGTGTTTCTGACAAACAGATTTGAAGCCCTAGGAACTTCATAGAATCTGAATGTTGGAGCTGAAAGGAACCTTAGAGATCAATTTAAGATGTTAGAGAGAGGTTATTGCATTCTCCTCAAAAGTTATTACGTAAATTGTCTCAGGAGAGCGGGATTAAGAAATCTTGCCATAACTGCTTTGATTTAAATCAAGCCACATAAAATGATATTGTCACACGAACTAAAGCCTACTGATCATGCAGCAAGAATGTAATATTGTAATTGGTTATTAGCTGGAATTGCAAGTGAACATTTAGAGTTTAATCTGTGTTTCAATGTTGTGGAAGCCTGATTTCACCAGAATGCAGCGGTCCTCAAACCTGAGTGTGTATCATGAGAAATGCTAATTTAGGAAGCATGTTGGGGAGTGGAAGCTGAGTTTCTACTGTTTCTGGATCCCCGTTTTTCTACAGAATCTCATCTTAGTGTTATAATGAACTCTTAGAGACAACTCCTTCCCTGTGTCTGTATGATGGGGGCTGAGGCTCCGGAGCAAACAGAGTAGGTGCTATGGAACCTTTCTGGGACATAACACTGAGGTAGAATCAAAATTCCTCTTGTAAGCTCTTAAGTGATTAGAAATTATTCTGCATACCCAGAAGTTTGTGACATTTCATTACATTGTGGTCACTTATATAGTAAAGAAATGGGCGTGGATTGCAGGCTGTGGGATGCCTATACCCTGAAGGGATCTTGGTTCTGAGCCAAGATACAATCCTCAGTTTCACAGGTTCTAAAACTCAATTTTGTCTGTTTTAACCAGGGAGTGATTAGGCTCTGGGGTGGAGGGGGGCAAATTTCACACAATCTAAACTCACAAGGCAACGTTTTGGAAACCAAAATGTCAATTTATTAATGCATCTTGATAATTAACTACAAAGAACACCTATGTCAACCAGTGCATCCTTTTCCCAATAGGAAATCTACTCAGGATAGCAAATAAAGGCAAAGAAGAAGGCTGTTTGGTGGAGGCAGCCTGATCTAGTGAAAAGAGCCAGAATTTTAGAGTCACCCACATCTAGGTTAGAATCCCAGCTAGGCTACTTGTAGTGAGTTGAATGGTGTTCTACCAAAAGATATGTCCAACTGGAGCCTCAGAAAATGTGACTTTAGTTGGGATAAGTGTCTCTGCAGATGTAACTAAGTTGAGGATCTCTATATGAGGTCATCCTGGATTAAGGTGGGCTCTAAAGCCAATGATGAATGTCCTTAAAAGAGAAAGAGAAGGCTGAGACATAGGGGAGAAGGCCATGTGAAGACAGGCAGAGATGGGAGTGATGCAGCCACAAGCCAAGCAAAGTCTGCAGCCACCAGAAGCTAAGAAGAGGCAAGGAATAAAATCTGCCCTAGAGATTTCCGAGGGAGCACGGCCCTGCCAACACCTTGATTTCAGATTTTTGGCGTCCAGAACTGTGAGAGAATAAATTTCTGTTGTTTCAAGCCACTAAATTTGTGGTAATTTGTACGGCAGCCACGGGAAACTAATACCATTCATTTCGTTTTATGGGCTTGGGTAAGTCACATTACTTCTCTGAGCCTCAGTTCCCTCAACTGAAAATACGGCTAATCACAGAACCCTATGAAATCATAGGGTTACTGTGAGGATTAAATCAGTACATTTATGTAAAGTGCTTGGTACAGAATAGGTGCTTATTATATGGTAGCTGTTGTTACTGGTGAGTGAAGAGGTTAGTAGAGGGTGTGGGATGTTCTGAAAAGATGGAGTCATATCGTTTATGGAACCTCCTGCCACCATCCATCCCCCATCAGAAAGACAGTAAATATATCAGCAGGTCAGAGCATGGCGTGAGAGAAACTTCTTTCTAAATTATTTTTATTTTTGTTTCTATAATGGTTAAATAGCTTGCTCGGCCATATCGTATCATGAATCCCTTCTCGGTTTTGATGGGCTTTCCCAGCCATAGCATTTACAAGGCTACAGTAGGGTTTTTCCACTGTTTACATTTTAGAGCATTGACTCTTAATGACCTCTTATAGGGAGGTTCCTTATCTTATCAGTACATGCTTTTTTTGTGAGCAACCAATCCCATTTCTACAGTGGGCAACTTTCCGGTCAGCTTAACTCCTTGAGAGTGGCATTTTTCTATCCTACCGGTTGTCCTGAACTCTAGAGCTGGGGGCCTTCTTCCCTTTCAGTCTGTAGCCCTCTATCTCCATTTCTCAGAACGCTGTGAATTCACAGAGCTACATCTACTTCCTTACCAACCTGTTTGTAAACAGAAAACTCTTTCGTTTCTGTGTCTGATATCCTCCATTCCCACCCCACATGGCCCCAGCCAGTGTTAGCTCTGGGAGGCCAAGGGAGATCGTGCCCTATTCATCTTTGTAGATGATGTCTTGTATACTGCAAGGCATATGGTAAATATTTGTTAAGGTGAGGAAAAACAATAAATAAATCTTGGCCCTGGAGTCAGGCCGACCTGGGTTCAAACCGTAGCTCTGCTTTTTGCCAGCTGTGGGAACTTGAGCAAATTACTTCAGGTTTGGGGACCTCAGTTCCCTCATCTGTAAAATGATGATAATAATGGTACCTAGATCCTAGATGTTTTATAAGGATTAGATGGGTTAATATAAATAAAACCCTCAGGACAGTACCCATATATATAGTGAATGCTCAGTAAGTGATCACAGTGCCTGAAGGACTATTTAAAATAATGAACAAGTGAATATACATTTTCAACAGGAAGGCATATAACTCCAGGACATCTTTAGTGCCCATAAGAGATCCAGGGAAGAATGGGAGAGGAATCAGTAAAAACGCGTGTATACTTCATTTACCATATCTCTGGCCGTGTCATTCCTACTGTCGGGGGTACTTGAAAGCTGAAGTTTATCAGAACAGACCATTCACATCGAATGCATGGAAGGAAAATAGCATTTCATATCATAACAGTAACAGTTGCTCAACTTCAGAGAGTACTCCAGAATATGGTGAAGTGTTGAAAAGTGTAGTGTTGTCAATAGAAGCTATTACTAGCAGTTGTCTTAAATTAATTAAAAATACTGATTCCAGCGTTCTGGTTTTAGTGCAGAGTACTTGAGTTATTATTGTTATTAGAGAGAGTCTGAGTCAGGAGGATTGAATAGACAAATGACAACGTTAAGGGAAGTCAGATGAAATTTCACACATCAGGAGAGTTGCAGAGGCAATGAAAGCAACTTTTACTTTATATGACATTCTTTTAAGTAGTAGGGTAGGGATGATGGGGGAAGGGAGGAAGGCGAATTGATATGCTGGAAACCTAGCCAGAATCAGCTCTTGCTCAAGATTCTGCACCATCAATGGCTCTATTATAGTTATCCTGACCCCCCCCCCAGTCCTCCTATCTGCCCCTGTTTCATTCCTTCAGCAAAAATATGTCGGGTGCCTACTATATGCCAGGCACCGCTCTGGGTGTCAGGAATATAGCACTAAACAAAAATCCTTGCCCTCCTGGAACTTACATTCTAGTAGGAGTCAGCACAGTATGGCTCATGGACAAATTCTGGCCCATCACCTGTTTTGGTAAATAGCATTACTGGGACACAGACACACACTCCTTTCTGTATCATCTATGACTGTTTTTGTGTAACAACAGAGTTGGGCAGTTGTGTTGGAAACTCCCTGGCCCACAAAGCCTAAAATGTTTACTATCTGGCCCTTTAGAGAAAATATTTGCTGGCCCTTATTCTAGCAGAAGGAGATGGACAATTTTTTAAAATAGATAAATATATAAATGTCAAGTAGTGTTCAAAATATAAGGAAAAAGAAAACTGGGAAGGCAGGTAGAGAATGGGGAGGAGGAACTTACAACTTTAAACATGGCTGTCAAAGAAGATCTCACCAAGTAGGGGACATTTGATCCAACTCCTGCAGGAGGTGAGTGAGTGAGTTACATTGATATTTGGGTTGTATACAGCACTGTGGGCCATTGTAAGGAGTTTTATTATTACTGTGTATGAGATGGGAAGTCACTGGAGTTTTGAGCAGAGGAGTGACACGTTCTGACTTTCATGTTGATAAGATTAGTCTGACCTTTAAATCAATAAGGGAATGATAGACTTGGGTGATGGTGACAAGGCCAGGAGCAAGGAGAAGAGTTGCGAGGCTAGGGCAATATAATCCAGGAGACAGATCATTGTGACTTAAACCAGATGATGAAAAGTAGTCGGATTCTAGGTATATTTTGGAGATGGACCAACAAGATTTGATGATAGAATAAATGTAGGATGTGACAGAAAGAGAAGAATCAAGAATGATTCCAAGGTCTTCTGCCTGAGTGACTAGAAGAATGAAGTTACCATTTAGTGAGATGGGGAAGAGAGTGAGAAGCAGGTTTGATGAGTGGAGCAGGTCTGGGGGGAAGTCTAGAGTAAGGGTGGAAGCAGGGGGAATTAAGAGTTCAGTTTTGGACGTGTTAAGTTTAAGATGCCTATTAGGCATCCAAGGTGATATGTCAAGCAGGCAGTTGGATATAAAAGTAAAGTATGGAGGGTCCAAGCTGGAGATGCACATTTGGGAGTCATCAGCATATAGACAGTATTTGAAGCCATGAGAAATAGAAGCATCACCAAGGAGAGACAAAAGAAGAGATCTAAGGCTTCAAGCCTTCCCCTACCTTTCAACTCTAGATTTAGTCCATGTCAAAATCCTATCAATTCTTCCTTTATGTTTCTCAATTCAACATTTTCTTTCCATTCCCACTGCTGCCCTCCTAACCCGGGATCTCATTCTGTCTCACTTGGCCTTTTGCAATAGCCACCTAACTGGTTTCCTTGCCTCTAAATGTCAACTCGAAACTCATCATCTCATCTGTCCCTCCCCTCCAAAAGAAATCCCTCTAGTTCTCCTGGGCTTGCCATCTTAAAGAGTAACATCACCATTCATACTTATTTGTTCAAGCTTGAAACCCGGAAATTATTCTTATCTCCTCATTTCTCCTACTTTCCATGTACAATCCATTATCAAGCCCTGTCATTTTTACCTCCAAAATATAACTAAATTCTGCCCATTTTCCTCTCTCTCTATTACCGCCATCATGTCCCACATGGGCAATTGTAATAGCTTCCTAACTACTTGCCTTTCCTCCAGTCTGTCCTCCATACTGATGTCAGTGGGATCTTTTGGATTTTTTGTCATGGGAGTCAGCACTGGTTTTTATTTTTTAAAAACTTTTATTACAGTATAGTTGATTTACAATGTTGCATTAGTCTGTGCTGTACAGCAAAGTGAATCAAACTGATATATATATATATATATATCTCCACTCTTTTTTAGATTCTTTTCCCATGTAGGTCATTACAGAGTATTGAGAAGAGCTCCCTGTGCTATACAGCAGGTTCTTATTAGTTATCTATTTTATATATAGTCGTGTATATTTGTCAATCCCAGTCTCCCCAGTTTATCCCTCCCTCCCTTTATCCCCTGGTAACCATAAGTTTGTTTTCTACATCTGTGACTCTATTTCTGTTTTATAGATAATTTCATTTGTACCCTTTTTTATATTCCATATATAAGTGATATCATATGATATTTGTCTTTCTCTTTCTGACTTATTTCACTCAGTATGACAATCTCTAGGTCCATTCATGTTGCTGCAAATGGCGTTCTTTTGTTCTTTTTTTTTTTTTAACAACACTACGTGGGTTTCGCCTACCTCCTATTTCATAGGTCCACAGAATAAAATTCAAAGACCTTTCATCATTTGGCCACAACTTTCTCTCCGATGGTATCTGCCATGGTTCTTCTGGAAATTCCCTCCATTTTAGCCCTGTGGCCTTGTCAGCGGTCTTTACACCTACCATGACCAGAGCATGCCCCAATAACTTACTACAGACCTTCCCAAGAGTATTACAAGCATCTGAGGTAAAGACAGTATAGTTGAAACTCCTAGGTTGCTTGCCTCTGGGCTGAAACTGCTTCCTCCATTCACTTTACAAATACTATGCTTTTCTTACAACTACTATGTGTGCCATGATAAAAGTTGGGAAGCACTGCCTTAGTGCACTCCATTCCCCCATCCTGGAAAGTGCCGTTCTGTCCTCTTCTCTAAGTGCCCTTCTATGCCAAGTTCAAGACCCATCTTCCTGATAAAGCTGTCTTGGATGCTGCAATCTCAGCCTCAAAATTCCCATATGACCTGACTAGACCACTCACTTGGCACTTAGTATATGTACCTGTGTGTTGTTATTCAACTTTTAATGGTGAGATATTATCTCAGTTGTGTTGTCAGCTCCTTAAGAGCAAGGATTTTTATACCTACCTACCCTCCCACCTAGTGCCTTATCGTATACTAGGTACTTATTACGTTGTTCTGATATGTATAAGCAGAGGAATAGATGAATAAATGAATGGATTTGTGAAACCCATCTGATGGTACAACAGAAAAGATCACTGGATTAAGAGTCAGAGAACCTGGATTCTAGTTCACTTTGCCGCTAGATGGTTGCGTGAGACGTTAGGCAAGTTGCTTGCTTTGGCTCCCTGATTCACAAAACAGGAACAACACTTTCCATCCTCACTTCCAAGGTGAGATGGGACCATTAATGAAAAAATTCTTTGGTGGGCGAAAAGAGCATGTTGTTTGAGAATTGAGGAGACAGCGTGAAAGAAGAAAAAGGATACTGCAGAAAGTCATGGGTGGAGGAAAAGCCAGTGGGGTGGGGGAAATTTGCCAGCAAAGCGGACTTGCCCAGGAGTGGGTGAAAAAGGATGGCAAGTACGAGAGACAGAAAAATCAAGTATCTCTATTGAGAGGCAATATAACATAGCCATTAGATCCAGACTGCCTAGGTTCAAAGACTGGCTCTGGCACTTACCAGCTGTATGACTTTGGACAAGTTACTCAGTGTAACTTATAAACTGAACTTCAGTTTACACATCTATCCTATGGGGATAATGACAGTACTAATTTCCAGGGAGTTATTGTAAGACTTAAGTCAGTTCATGACTGTAAAGTACTCACAGCAGTGGAGACCAGTGTCTGGCACACAGAGCACTACAGAAGAGTGTTTTAGATAAAACAATGGCCTAGCTCCTCCTTGCCAAGCAGAACTTCAATGCCCATGGTTGGGACTTCCTCCTTGGGCCTGAAGCAGGGCTCAGAGAAGCTCTGAGTTGTTCCTCAGTGGGCATGTCTTCTTTCCAGTTTCCAGAACCCTGTCCTGTGAGCCTGGTCTATCTCACTGTTCGCAGGCCACTTTTACTAGTTTCCAGCCTGCAAAGTTTCTTCCCAATTCTTCAGCCTCTTTCAAAGCCCAATAAGAGTTTATTATGAGGACAGATTAGAGTGGATTCAGTGAGATCCCCAAAGCAAATAGAGTGAGAATAGCCTACTCTTTAAGAATAATGGCTTTGCAATCAAGCAAAAGTGAGTTTGAATCTGGGCTCTGCAAATGACCAACTCGATGACCTTGAACAAATCAACCTCTCAGCCTCAGTCTGCTCATCTGTCAAATGAGGCCTCACAGGTGGTTTTCAGGATCAAATGAGAAAAAATAGACATGAAGCATTCAGTACAGGGCCTGGCACATGGTAAACACTCAAAAAGTGTTGATCCTTTTCTTTTTAATCAATTACTTAATTTATTTTTGGCTGTGTTGGGTCTTCGTTGCTGAGTGCGGGCTTTAGCTGCGGCGAGCAGGGGCTACTCTTCCTCGTGGTGCGTGGGCTTCTCATTGTGGTGGCTTCTCTTAGTGTGGAGCACGGGCTCTTGGGCACACGGGCTTCAGTAGTTGTGGTGCACGGGCTTCAGTAGTTATGGCTCGCGGGCTCTAGAGCGCAGGCTCAGTAGTTGTGGCGCACGGGCTTAGTTGCTCCGTGACATGTGGGATCTTCCCAGACCAGGGCTCGAGCCCACGTCCCCTGTGTTGGCAGGCGGATTCTTAACCACTGCGCCACCAGGGAAGCCCCAGAAAGTGTTAATTCTTATCAGTAATAATCCTAGGATTATCGGTCTTGATTTTAGAATGTAATTTAACAGCATTATGGCTTTCATTCACTACTGCTCTGCCGTCCCAGTGTGACCCTTCCAAACCTAAAAAGTGCAAATAAAAAGTGCTTGGAGCCAATAAATTGAGAACACTCCATTTGAGGTTTATGCCCAGTTCAAAAGCATTACAGAAAAAGAACTGGCAACTCTAAGTACACCAGATTTCAACATGTCTGTGAATATCTCAAAGTGGGGTACTCTCAGCCCCCATAAAACCACCAATCTTATTTTTAATTTCATTAAATATATTCTTCTTATAAAATGGCAAAAGTTTTGTCAATGCTCATACTTGCATTTACCCTAGAAACAATTCTCCAACTGAAACAAATCTCCAGTGAGGACACAAGTAGCCAGCCAAGTACGTTTTGCTAAAGTTATCCAAATGAGTCTGGTAAGCACTTCTGCTCCGAGTGAAGGACTGGAAAGTGAGTTTGGGGGAAGAGGTCAGGGCCTCTCTTTGAGAAGAAATCCAAGAAGGGCAGGGATAACCACCCTGCCTCCCACACAAAGTGGGTGTGTAGAAAAATGCCCTGCACCCACTGGAGGAGAGCAACCATGTTTTCTCCTCTATGCATTAATCATGGAGGAATTCCTTGCCGTAGTTATCCAAGCATTATCCTTGACACACCAACTGGAGAATTGTGCTCAGTGAGAAGACAAAATTTATCCCATGTTTCAAAAATGCAACTCTATTTAATGACTGGATTAAATATATGTCATGTCTAAAGGTCAAATACTATTTAATGTCTAAAGCAAAGAATGATTACCAAATAATGTAAGTATTTTGGATTTATACAACTGTTCCCAAAGCTAATTGTTTGCTGGGAAAAACTGGCCTTGATTATGAACATTAGTAAGTGTGCTTACATTTCAAATCAAGAAATCAGTCTCTCAAATGGCTTTAATTAAATCAAATAAAAACAATTCTCAAAATAAAAGCATAAAACAAAAGAAAGTGTAAAAAAATAATAATTGATGAAGCTGTTACTTTTTATTCCCTGATATATATATATATATTTACTAACAACTTCATAAGTTATGATTTGTAGTTCAAAATATTGTTGATGTTTTAAAAAATAGTTTATATTTGAAGAGCATTTTTAAGTTTACCATCTAACATATTTTATAGCAACTGTTGATATACATTATATAAATATATATTATAACTATATGACATACAAATATATACATTATATATACATACATATATAAATATATATTATATATAATATATATTTTTAACATCTTTATTGGAGTATAATTGCTTTACAATGGTGTGTTAGTTTCTGCTTTATAACAAAGTGAATCAGTTATACATATACATATGTTCCCATATCTCTTCCCTTTTGCGTCTCCCTCCCTCCCACCCTCCCTATCCCACCCCTCTAAGTGGTCGCAAAGCACCGAGCTGATCTCCCTGTGCGTGATATTAATACATGTTAATATATAACATATGTAACACATATATATGTTAGATGCACCTATGTTACTTTGGAGGTCCACCAAAAACTTAGATGTTTCCCATAAAATGTCTGAAAAATTTTAAGTAAATTTTCATTTAAATCTTTCAAAAATAAATAGAATGTCAAATTTATTTATTTTTTAATTTAATTTTTTGCCTGCATTGGGTCTTCGTTGCTGCGCGTGGGCTTTCTCTGGTTGCGGTGAGCGGGGGCTACTCTTCCTTGCGGTGCGCGGGCTTCTCATTGCGGTGGCTTCTCTTGTTGTGGAGCACAGGCTCTAGGTGCACGGGCTTCAGTAGTTGCGGCACGCGGGCTCAGTAGTTGTGGCACATGGGCTCCAGAGCGTAGGCTCAGTAGTTGTGTTGCACGGGCCCAGCTGCTCCGTGGTATGTGGGATCCTCCCAGACCAGGGATCGAACACGTGTCCACTACATTGACAGGAGGATTCTTAACCACTGAGCCACCGGGGAAGCCCTCATATTTCATATATATATATATATATATATATATATGTATATATATGTGATCTATAGTAACAGATCTATACTTACAGTTGACCCTCCACATCCTCGAATTCATCTGCACATCGTGTAGCACTGCAGTATTTACTATTGAAACAAAATCCGCATATAAGTAGACCTGTGCAATTCAAACCCCTGTTGTTCAAGGGTCAACTATATAGTCAAAGAAATAAAGACTTTTGAGAAATAATACTTCAAGAAGAAATGCTAAATTCATTGAGCTATTGGTGTCAATATTTCAATACAAGGATGCAAATTTTTTAATGTACTTAAGCATACAGACTCAAAAATCAGGTAAAACTGATTCTCATTTCCTTCCAATCTCTTGCTAACTATGTGACCTTGGGCAAGTTACTTCACTTCTTTGAGCTTCAGTGTTCTTACCTGCAAAGGAAGGATAATAATAGCACCTATGTCAGAGGGTTGATGGGAAGATTAAGTGAGCTAATTCATATACAAAATTTTTAAACTGTCTGGCATGTAGTAGGTGTTTAATGGCTGTTTTGAGATTTTGTTATTATTTCTACTAGAATGTAAGTGGTAGTTTCCTTCTCGTTGTCTTCTCTGTTGGATTCCTATTGCCTCATATAGGGAGTACTCGGTAAATATTTGTTGGGTGGATTCATTTATGTGACGGCTATATGAAGGTCTGTAGCAGCTGGTTATTGATTGTGCCATTGCTTCTAATCTGCACAAGTAACTCAAGGTGAATTTTTTTATAATAGCTTTATTGAGTTATAATTCCCTCATTTAAAGTGTACAGTTGGTTTTTAGCATATTCACAGAGATGAGCAACCATCACCACAGTCAATTTCAGAACATAATAGTCACCCCAAAAAGAAACTCCATACCCATTAACAGTCGCTCCCCATTAACTCACAACCCCTTCCACTACCACCCCGCAGCCCGAAGGTACCACGAATCTACTTTCTGCCTTTATGAACTTGCCTGTTCTGCACATTTCTTAAAAATAGACTCATACAACAAGTGGTCCTTTGTGACTGGCTTCTCTCATTTAGCACAATGTGTTTTCAAGGTTCATCCATGTTGTAGCACGTATCAGTACTTCATTCATTTTCATGGCTGAATAATATTCCGTTATATGGATATGCCACGTTCTGTTTATCCATTCATTGGTTGATGGGCATTGTGCTTGTTTCTACTTTTTAGCTATTATGAATAAGGCTGTTATGAACATTCACATACAAGTTTTCGTGTGGACATGTTTTTATTTCTCTTGGGTACATACCTAAGAGTGGATCTGCTGGGTCAGATGGTAATTCTCTGTTTAACTTTTTGAGGAAATGCCAGACTACTTTCCACAGAAGCTGCACCATTTTCTTCACATACTTGTGAACATGTTATTATTATCTCTCTTTTGATTGTAACCATCCTAATGGAAGTGGTATCTTGTTGTGTTTTTGATTTGCATTTCCCTAATGACTAATTATGTTGACCATCTTTTTATGTGCTTATTGGCCATTTGTATACCTTCTTTGTAGAAGTGTGCATTCAGATCTTTTGCCCTGCCCATTTTCAATTGGGTTACTTGTCTTTTTATTATTGAGTTGTTAGAGTTGTTTAGATATTCTGGATACAAGTCCCTTATCAGACATACAGTTTGCAAACATTTTCTCCTACTCCATTCTGTGGGTTGTCTCTTCGTTTACCTTTGATTCACAAAAATTTGTAATTTTGATGTAGTCCACTTACCAATTTTTTTTCTTTGGTTGTTCGTATTTTTGGTGTTGTATTTAAGAAATATTGCCTGATTCAAGATCTTGAAGATGTACACCTGTGTTTCCTAAGAGTTCTATAGATTAGCTCTTACATTTGGGTCTTTGATCTATTTTGAGTTAATTTTGTATATAGCATGAGGTAGGGGTCCAAACTCATTCTTTTGTATGTGCATAGCCAATTGTTTGAGCACCATTTGTTGAAAATACTCTTCCTTCTTCATCGAATTGTCTTGGCACATTTAGTGAAAATAAGTCAAACGTAAATGTAAGGGTTTATTTCTACATTCTGAATTCTATTCCACTGATGTATACGTCTACACTTAATGTCAATACCACACTGATCGCTGTAGCTTTGTAGTAAGTTTTGAAGTTGAGAAGTGTGTGTCCTCCAAGTGTGTTCTTTTTCCAGATTGTTTTGACTATTCTGGGTCCCTTGCATTTCCATGTGAATTTTAGGATCATGATGTCAATTTCTGCACAGACGCCAGCTGGGATTTTGATAGGGATTATGCTGAATCTATAGATCAGTTAGGGTAGCACTGATATATTAACAGTATTGTCTTCTGAGTCATGAATATGGGATTTCTTTCCATTTACTTATGTCTTCTTTGATATTGGTCAGGCAACTTTGCTGAACTCCTTTATTAGCTCTAATATTCATTTTGTAAATTCTTTAGGGTTTTCTACATACAAGATCAAGCCATCTGCAAATAAAGTTTTACTTCTTCCTTTCCAACCTGGATGCATTTTATTTCTTTTTCTGGCCTAATTGCCCTGGCAAGAACTTCTAGAACAATGTTGAATAGAAGCGGTAAGAGCAGACATCTTTGACCTGTTCCTGATTTTAGGAGGAAAGCTTTCAGTATTTCGCTATTAAGTATGATGTCAGCTGTGGGGGTTTTATAGATACCCTTTATCAGGTTGAGGGAAAAGGTGAAATTTACTTGAAACTGGAAGACCATCACCAGTGATGAAACTCTCAGGCCCAGTTGTATTTTCTCTCTTCTAGTTTGGTATAATTCTTCTGTTTCACATTCTCCAAACAGAGGGAGAAGGCCTTACAAGGCAGACCTATACTTTATTCTGAATTTCAAATTGGGAATGTTTCGTTTCAGAGGCACGTGCTTTAAAATACAGCCTACTGGGGCTTCCCTGGTGGCGCAGTGGTTGGGAGTCCGCCTGCCGATGCGGGGGACATGGGTTCGTGCCCCGGTCCGGGAGGATCCCACGTGCCGTGGGGCGTCTGGGCCCGTGAGCCATGGTCGCTGTGCTAGCGCGTCCGGAGCCTGTGCTCCACAGTGGGAGAGGCCACAACAGTGAGAGGCCCGCGTACCGCAAAAAAAAAAAAAAAATACAGCCTACTGAGAATTGTACAGCTACTTAATAATTAATTTGTAAAACATAAGATAGCAGGCTTTCTTTGAGCTCTGACTTTATTTAGTTTGGTGAAATTCGGGTTCTGCCAGTACATCTCATCTTTTCCTTAATCTCCTTGATGGGAGCATGGCAATGCAGGGAGAGCATGGAGGACTCTATTATGCATGATATCTAGAAAAGTAGTGGCATGTATGACAAGACCTCCTGGGTTCAAATCCTTGCTCTGCCACTTACACATTTGGCAAGTTATGTGATCTGTATGTGTCTCAGTTTCCTCATTTGAAAAATGGGGATGATAAAAACAATAATGATGATGATAATAATAATACCTACCTTATATGCTCGTTGTGAGGAATAAATGAGTTACTGTGTATAAAAGTACTTAGAACAGTTCCTGAAACTATAGTGAACTCTATTTATATACTTGCAATTAGGCTGTGGTGTTCAGAAACAAAAACGTAGGTTTAAGAGCCAGATAAATCCAAGTTGAAATCCTTCCTCAACTGCTTTTGCCATCTATGTGGCCTCTGACAAATTACTTCATCTCTCCGAGCCTTGGTTTTCTCATTCCGAATAGGAAACAGAACTTACGTTACAGGGTTATTAGAAGGAACAAATTAGATAATTCCTGTGAAATACCTAGCACAAAATAATTGTTGAACAAATTGCAACTACTATGCTGCTTTACTTATATATTCCCTTTTTTTTTTTTTGCGGTACGCGGGCCTCTCGCTGTTGCGGCCCCTCCCGTCGCGGAGCACGGGCTCCGGACGCGCAGGCTCAGCGGCCATGGCTCACGGGCCCAGCCGCTCCGTGGCACGTGAGATCTTCCCAGACCGGGGTATGAACCCGTGTCCCCTGCATCGGCAGGCAGACTCTCAACCACTGTGCCACCAGGGAAGCCCATATATTCCTATTTTAAGGCCAGTGAGATCCTATCACTGAACTTCTCATGCTCATTTAATAGTTCAGGCCGGGGATGGCAAAAGCAAATTCCATAGGGGGCTTTAGGTTTAAAAAAATTATTTCTAAAATTACAAAAGTAACATATACTTGTAAAAAAAATCAAACTTTCAAAAGTATACAGTGAAAAGTAAAACTCTGTTTTCATACCCATTCCCCCACCCGTTTCATTTCCCCTCTCAGAGATAACAATACCAACAATTTGGTGTATATCCATCCAGACCTTCTTCAATGTATATACATACATATGAATATACACATAAGAACACATACATGCACGTGTATATATTTCTACATAGATGACACCTTACTATGTATATTAGTCTATGACTCTCTAATTTTACTCATCAGTATGCCTTTTTTTTAAAAAACATCTTTATTGGAGTATAATTGCTTTACAATGTTGTATTGGTTTCTGCTGTATCACAAAGTGAATCAGCTATAAGTATACATATAACCCCGTAGCCCCTCCCTCTTGAGCCTCCCTCCCACCCTCCCTATCCCACCCCTCTAGGTCATCACAGAGCATCGAGCTGATCTCCCTGTGCTATGCAGCAGCTTCCCACTAGCTATCCATTTTACATTTGGTAGTATATATATATATATATATATATATATATCAATGCTACTCTCTCACTTCATCCCAGCTTCCCCTTCCCCCCTGTGTCCTCAAGTCCATTCTCTACGACTGCGTCTTTATCCCTGCCCTGCCATAGGTTCATAAGTACCGTTTTTAGATTCCATGCGTGTGAGTTAGCATACGGTATTCGTTCTTCTCTTTCTGATTTACTTCACTCTGTATGACATACTGACAGACAGTATGCCTTTGACATCTTTCCATTTGAGTACATAAAGATCTACCTCATTCTTTTTTTTTTTTTTTTTTTTTTGCGGTACACGGGCCTCTCGCTGTTGCGGCCCCTCCCGTTGCGGAGCACAGGCTCCGGACGCGCAGGCTCAGCGGCCACGGCTCACGGGCGCAGCCGCTCCGCGGCATGTGGGATCCTCCCGGACCGGGGCACGAACCCGTGTCCCCTGCATCGGCAGGCGGACTCTCAACCACCGCGCCACCAGGGAAGCCCCCTACCTCATTCTTTTTAATGGCTACTCAGTCATCTATAGGATGGATGCGTCAGTGATTTACTTTAAAAACTCTTCCATCGTTGCTCTCAGGATAGCAGCATGAGTATCAAATTGCAGGGTGCTTTTTTCTCGAAGCCTGTATTTAACAACGTAGTATGTAAATGTGCAGTTTAAGGAAAATTCATAGCTTTGCATAGTGATGAGTGTTTTGTTGAATTCTCAGTTGTAGGGACAGAGTGGAAAGCTAAGCATTTGGACAGAAAGGAATTTCTTTAGATAAGTCAGAAGGAAAAAACAAGTCACTCAAAATATTACCAGCTTTTGAATTTTTTTTTCCTGGCATGTTCTAATATTGAGAGACTAAATGAAAAAGAAGACTGGAGTGGAAAATCAGTAAGTTCAAACCAGACCTTGGGACGCTTACTAAATACAAAAGTTACTGTTCATCTGGCGGATAAAACACTGAAATAACTATAATAATTAACCTTTTGTGTTGAGAAGTTACCATAATAATTACTCTTGCGGATAAGAACCTAGCCCAAATAATTGACAAATGCCAAAAAGTGATAGCCACGTATTCAAAATAATTACATTTACAAAAATAAATCCATAAAGGAGAAATTCAAATTAATACTGCCAGAATAAGCGGAATATACTGTGTCAATTTCCAATAGCCCCAATCTGTCTGCGTGCTGCTGATGGAGGTGTCAGAATTCTGGGCAAGTATTCACAAAGTTCAGAAGTGTCATAGCACTGAAGCAATGTGGTTATAAGAGAAGAGGATGTGTGCAGATGGAATCACGGAAATGTCACTCATTGTAATATCTGAGCAGGAGGTTGTAATCAAAGCAGTTAGCAATTAGAAAGTACAAGGCCCTAACTCCCACAGAATTTTTGGTACAAGCAGCTCTGACAGCACACAGAACTGTTGTAAGATACTTTGTGAGAAAGCTTTGTCAGTGGTAATGCCTGACTTAATGACATCTTGAAACAGCTGTTTTTCTCCAAAAGAGAGCAAAATGTCGAAGCCTGCCAAATACAAATAATAAGGTGCTTACCTATCATTAACAAAACTATGCTTTCCTTATTGACAGAAAAGATTTGTTCACATTGCGAGAAGAGTACATTACAGAGCTAGTGAACAGCTATTGAAAAGTATCATATGGATGGCTGCAAAGCAGTGATTCCCAGCCCTAAATTTGCCACCCTCTAGGGTGTCTGCAGTTATCCTGTGGATCATCATGAGCCTTTAGAAAATGTCTCAAAGCAAAATTAAATATGAGACACTTTAATTGAAAAAATTATATGCCGTACAGCATTTTCAGGAAAAAGGGGAGATGGTATAAAATCAAGCTAACAATAGCAATGTGTTATAAAATTCCACAAGGTTGGGAGCTAATGATGGTAAGACTGGTATATTTTATAGATCTAGCGGTAGTTTTTATGAATTCAGAACATTGTACCAAGGCACATCATCAAACCGTTATAAGCAAATGCATGTGTTTTCTATATGTTTTACACAAATAGTCATCCATGAATTCTGTCTCCAAGTTTTGGATAATTTTTGTCCTTAAGCATTTCCTGAACGTCTAAAAAACATATTCCAGTGCTAGCAACAAAATCATTCATTCATTGAAGAAATGTTTATTGAGAGCATGCTATATGCCAGGTATTAATACGCACATTGCCTGATAGAAAGTTTGTATCAGCCATGTATAGCAGTGTCTGTTTTCCTAAGCTCTTTTGGTAGCATATTAGAAAATATCTTTAGCAATATATTAGTAAAAATAGCATCTTACTGTAGTTTACCATTTCTGTGAATACTAGTAAGATTGGACACTTTTTCATATGACCATTTGTATGGTCATTTGACCTTTTGAATAATCTGTTCACAGCCTATGTCCACTTTTCTACTGGTCTTTTTATTATTGATTTGTAAAGGCTCTTTACATATTACCGTGCCATCTGTCTGACCTTACTGTCTGAGTAGGAGTTTCCAGAGACAACCAAATTTGCTCAGTAACTATCAGAGTTGAAGTCCGCTAATGTCAAATATTTTTATAAGGTCTATGAGTATCCTGAAGTCATTGTGATTCTGTTCACTTCTCCTGTTTCTGCATATAATCTAATTTTATGTACACTAAACCAGGTTATGCCATAGCTAAACAGATTCCAGGAGTGTCCAACAAGCAGTATTGTTCAGTAGTCAGTAAAGAAGAAATTGGACTATAATCTTGCCAGTGATTTACGACAAAACAAAACAAAAAACTCAAAGATGTTACTATAGTTGCCACCATCAACTTGAAGTTGGCATTAATAGTAGCATCTTTGGAATATTTCAACACATTTTTAGTGCTATGTATATTTAGAAAGGACTTCACTGCCATCTAAGGCACACTGTATCACCCTGCTTTAAAAAAATCTTAGCAGGCATACACAATTAGGTCCTGGAGATTTGCGGATTTGAGAGCAATACTGACCTTTTCACCAGGAATGGCAGAAGCTAATTTGAGGCAATACCAGAGCTGCTCAGTAACTTGAGCCATCATCCTTGATGACAGATACGTATTAAAATTTCCATAGAATTCTTTTCTCTCTGTGATTCAGAGTCAGTAAATATTTGCTGAGTCTTAATAGGTGCCAGGTGCTTTTACACACAATCTTTCTTCTGATCCTCGCCACCAATCTATTATATCAGCATCCTCATGTTCATAAGAGGAAACTGTAACTCAGAGAGGTTACATGATTTGTTCATGGTCACATCGTAGCTATTAAGTGGCAGAGATGGAACTTGAAGCCAGATTTTCCAAGTCTAAGTCTAGTGTTCTTCTGATGGTGACGCAACTGCCCTCCTCAGCAAGACTGGATGGGACATGTGAATGTCCCGGGCAGGCTTATGTACTGGTACCTCTTCAATATTTTTTGTTTGTTTTTTGTTTTGTTTTGTTTTGTTTTTGCGGTACGCGGGCCTCTCACTGTTGTTGCCTCTCCCGTTGCGGAGCACAGGCTCCGGACGTGCAGGCCCAGCGGCCATGGCTCACGGACCCAGAGCCCAGCCACTCCGCGGCATGTGGGATCCTCCCAGACCGGGGCGCGAACCCGTGTCTTCTGCATCAGCAGGCGGATTCTCAACCACTGCGCCACCAGGGAAGCCCCCTCTTCAATATTTTTAAAATGTGTGCTCGACATTTATTTAGTGAGAGTAGGGAGAGACTGAGATCCTTTTAATAAAATTGTATACCTTTTTCATTACGTTCAAAATAGAGAATGTACCACATATCCTTGTCACAATAACAGATGCCATTTATTGAGCACTTACCATGCATCAGGGATGAACCACTTCACATGGATTATCTCCTTTAATCCTAAGAGATTGGCATCATCATCATCGTCACCATCCCCATCCCCATCCCCATCCCCGTTCAATATGTGAGTCCCAAAGAGGTTAAATAACTTAGCCAAGGTCATACAGTTAGTAGGGAAGCCAGGATTTAAACTTAAGGCAGTCTGACACCTGAGCCTATGAGCTTAGCCACTATGTTTCACTGACTTCAACAATAAAAATCCTAAATTAGCATTTTAACCTACTCATTTCTTTCTTTTGTCACTCAAAACTGAATACAATGGAGGTAATTTACATGGATATAGTTATAAAATTACATTTAGTGTAACATTTTAGAATCCCACCCTTTTTTGTTTTTTGTGTGGGTTTTTTTTTTTTTTGGTTTTCTTGATAACAAACTGTTTCCTATTTTCCTTTAGTTCTTGTTTTGTCTTTAGTTTCCTTTTGCAATTTTCCAACCAGGTAACTTTCATGGAGGTGTATTAGAGGATTTAAAACTCAGATAAGAAAATAAACCCCTCATTCCTGATAAACAGTTTGCTAATCTCACAGTTGGCGGCACACCCTCTAACTTGCATGTGCTCATGGCAAAAATGGTATGGTTGGCACCAGTGAGGACTGCTGGCTTTTTTTGCTCTTGCTTTTTTTTTTTTTTTTTTTTTTTAACTCAAGGGCCCCAACCTCTTTTTTTTTTTTTTTTCCGGTATGCGGGCCTCTCGCTGCCATGGACTCTCCCGCTGCGGAGCACAGGCTCCGGACACACAGGCCCGGCGGCCACGGCCCACGGGCCCAGCCGCTCCGCGGCATGTGGGATCTTCCCGGACCGGGGCACGAACCCGTATCCCCTGCATCGGCAGGCGGACTCCCAACCACCGCGCCACCAGGGAAGCCCTCCAACCTCTTTTAGCAAGAGAGGTAGCCAATTTCCATCTCACCAATTACTTTGGAAAACACTGGCAGAAACCCAGAGTGGTCAGCACCATATTTATGGTTTATCCCAGAGATTTTCTAACACCCCTTTCAAACTGGCACCCCAGGCAGCTGTTTGGCTGAATCTTCTTCCCTGTCTCTGGAAGCTGCAGAGGAATCGATGGGTCTAATTGGATTTTCACAATGGTACACAGAACTCAAGAGTTGAAGAAGAAGGAAGGTATGGTTTGGGTACAAGCATATTGATTCAAATATTAAAAGACAATTTTCTATGAGTTTTGGCTGCCCCTAATGGGGCATATAGATTCCAGAGCAAAACCCATTTGGTGGGTTTCCTCACTCTGCTATTTGTAAACAGGTAAAACCTGATTATAATGAATGTCAGAGGGCAGCTGTAGCCTGCAGGTTGAATACTGATGCTGACAGCTGTGTAATTACAATGCAGTTTTATTACAGGGCATTACACATGTATAATTATAATGAACTTTGGATAATTTAGAAAAATGACTGATCGTGAGCAAGGTCAGGCCATCTACAATCTGAACTCCCCCTTGGTGTTAGAGCAAAACCTTGAAACAGAACTGGAAATGAAGGGTCACTCCTGGTGAAAAGACTCTGCTACCCTGGCTTCTAGTTTGTCCAGTCATTGTGTGTACTTCTATGGAAAGCTAAAAACTTTACTGACTGACTACTTCTGGGTTCAAGATCACGCCTCTTCTCCCACCCCCACTGGTACCCCGACAATTTTTCAAGGGCACGAGTCTGCTTTGGATCTTAATTAGATGTCTCTGACTAGAACTGAGGGTTTCAAATCAAGTGTAGGGAGTGGAGGCAGTTTTATGTCTTGATGCCTGAAAAAACAAAGCCTCCTTCATATGCTGACGAGAAATGCACGGTGACCACATTTTGGAATTTCAAATGGGAACACATAGTCTGGAAATGGAACAGAATATCTGAAATCAGGACTGCCCCAGAAAACTTGGATAATTATAACGATCGTGTATTTTGAGTACTTACTATGTGCACACCAGGCACTGGGAAAAGTCCTTCCCATATATCATCTCATTTAATCCTTTAATCCTTTCAACAAACCCTAAGAAGTAGGTCCTAGAATCCCCATCTCTGCATATGAGGAGACTGAGGCGTAGTGAAGTTTGGACTACTTGCCCAAGGTCATATAGTAATCACATGGCAGAGCTGAGATTCAAATCCAGTTCTGACTAACCGTGAAGGGGTTCTCTTGACTACCAAGGGGCCCTGACATTCTCTTGAGATGTTTAGGGTCTAAATAATTTCTTTGCAGAAAGGATTCAAAGGTAGGAGCCAAATCGGTATTTCCATCTGTGTATGACCCGCACAATTTTTGCCATATCCAAAGACAACATAAACTACACGCAGGGTGTTCAGGCATGCTGTGCTCTCTCTCATTCCCTAAGGGTGCAGGTGGCAGCCTTCCCCACCTTAGCCTCATCCCCATAAGCCTACCTAGGATCCGTTCTTGGCCAGCCAGGTTCGTCTCTGGAAAGTGAACTGCCATGGCTCTACCTACTTTAACCTCAAAATCTTAAGCAATGATAATCATGAAATCACAGAGGGGATGTTTAGATGTACTTTTTAATGCACATCAAAATAAATAATGTACATCTGTGATCACCCCAAATCATCTCATGTACCACGGGGGGACATATAACCACATACAGGACGGTACTGATCTGGATGATCTCTATGTGACCTTCTAACCTTGACATTCAATGAAACAATTAACCTCTAAAAATAATTCAAAAAGGATGAGCTGAGTTTGAGTAAGATGGCAATTTGCCAATCCTTGCTCATTTTCCTCTCTTGAAGTCTCCAGTCTCTGCTTTCCTCCCATTTTCTGAGAATTTCTTCACAGCTTTTCAGAAGAAACTGGGCACTTCCCAGGGAACAAGCTGCTTCTATTTCCACAAATACTGAACTTCAACCTCCAGCTAAGGTTTCACATCCTTGGAGAAGCTTTCTCTCACCACCCAATCTGAAGTGACCCGCTATAATGTTAGCCTGTCTTATTTTTCTCTTAGCACTTATCACTATTTGAAACCATCTTGCCTGTTTGTTGACCTGTATATGGCCAGTCTCCTACTAAATAATAAGCTCCAGGAGGTCCCTGGATTTTAGCACAATGCCTGGCACGTAGTAAGTGCTCAAGGGGTATCTGTCAAATGAACGAAGTAAGGAATCTAAAGTTAGGGTAGGGCTGTGGAGCTGATGAAACAGAGAGAACATAAGGAAAGCTGAACTTTGGGTGATGCAATTTATCCAACAAGGTAAAGTGGGCAATGACCTGGGAAGGTGTAAAACTATCACAGGAACTTACACCACTCATTCCATCTTGAGCGCTTACTGTGTTCAGGGCATTGTGCTAAGCTGTTCCCTGGGAACTGGCTACTATTAACCTCTGGGGCCTGTGCCATTGGTAAGTCCCAGTTGCATTCATGTAATTCATGTTTATTGAGTGACTACTACATGTCAGGCACTGTTCTATGCTAGGATACAGCAATAAGCAGTACAAAGTTCCAGCCCTCTAGTGAGGGCCAAATTAGGACCAGGCATGCATCTTTATATAGTTCTTTTTCCCAGGTGGTGTTTCCCAGTGGTCCTTTACCTGTCTAGCAAAACCAGATCTTTGCTCTCAAGGCGGTTTATCGGCCCTGAGCCACTAATATTTATAACAGCTTCCATCCATTTATTGAGTATGCATTATGTGTTAGGCACTGTGCTGAGGGCTTTATACATATTATTACATGTATTAATCTTTCCAATAACCCCATGAAGAAGGTACTATTATTAACTCCATTTTACAGAGGAGGAAAGCAAGGCTCACTGAGATTAAAATGACTTGCCCAATGTCATGTAGCTGTTATGCGGTGGAGTGGATTCAAAGCTAGGCAGGGTGCCCCCAGAGTCACTGTCCTTAACCATGAGTGTGTAGTGGTGCCTCTTATATTACCTATGGCCACCCTTCCCTTCTGAAGATTCTGGCAATCCAGACACTCTCAGATATTGGGTTTTCCTGGGGAGCTGGCAATGAGGTAGGTAGAAATGTTTCAAGATCTGCCTGTGTGGTTCAGAACATGAGGCATATATATACGGTGGATATATGTTATGGAGCAGTTGCCATGGTTCATTACACCCTAGGAATAACACTGACTCAGTAAAGATCAAATTATTGAAGATATAGTTCAAGAGGAAAACAGTATATGTCTGGACTGCTTTCATTTGAAAATGATTAAACACAAAGCCATTAAAGAAAAGCTGAGGGCTTCCCTGGTGGTGCAGTGGTTGAGAGTCCGCGTGCCGATGCAGGGGACACGGGTTCGTGCCCCGGTCCGGGAAGATCCCACATGCCGCGGAGCGGCTGGGCCCGTGGGCCGTGGCCGCTGAGCCTGCGCATCTGGAGCCTGTGCTCCGCAACGGGGGAGGCCACAACAGTGAGAGGCCCGCGTACCACAAAAAAAGAAAAGAAAGAAAGAAGAAAAGCTGAGGAAAACAGTGCATTTGTAGAGAAAATATTAAAACCATATCAATATAGGCAACTCAGATTAAAATAATAAATATCTTTGTGCTATCAGTTTTATCATAATATATCCTTTAGGTTCAATGTACAACTAAAAGCTATAAAATATGTTTTGTTTTTACACTAATTCTGCATTTTACTGAAATATATACATTTGTTTAATGCCTTTTCAAAGCAATTTTCCTTACCTGATTTCACTGTGGTCTCATAAAAACTTTGTAAGGTAGAGGAGAGAAGATATTATCTTTGCTTTATAAAAGTATAAATTTAAGATACAAGGTGGACAAGTAAGTTACCGAGAACACCAGATTGGAATTGAAGAAGTGAAATTTGTTCCACACCACCAGGGTGCAAAAGTGTTACGTTTCTTTATAACCTGACAACAGATGAAATCTGCTCTGAGCCTTCCACTTTTCATCAGCTGGCTAAAATTGCAATCTCACTCACGGTTTTGAGAGGCCCTTCCTCTCTGCCAAGGCTGCTGAAAGCCTTAGCAAATCATACACAGACCAGAAATTTCAGGACCGGCCCTCTGCCTGTTGTCCATACTGATATGTTTATTATGCAAATGCACAAGGCCCCTTGTAAGTAGGTGTGTCAGCTGCCTCTGTGCCACCCGTGGACATTGGTGGGGGAAGGGTGTCTTTCCTGAGGTTGGGAGCTCTGTGGCCTAGTATCCAGCCTCCCTGAAGTGTACCATGCAGTCATTGTCCTTTGAGAACTTGCCCCCTTCTTTGGGGCGCTAGAGGGGAGCAACGGTAGTCCTTGCTGCTCAAGGAATCTGCCATGACTCCCATCTCCTCTCTAGTGTTGGACTTCTAGAATTTCTGGGTCAGACAGCTTCTGCCACCTCTACTCAAAAGAGCTCACTTCTTAACCCTCTGGAACAAACCAGCATAATTTCCCTCAATGAACCTAGGCCTTTGAAATCAAAAGCTGTAGACCAGGTGATCATCTGAGTGGCTGACAGCTTCTGCTTTAGACCTTGCAAAACAAAATCTCCCAAGACAAGGGTACAGAAAGACTTGGCTATGTTTTGATTTGGGGGAAGGAAAAGTACCTGCAGAGGCAAAAACAAATTATAAAAAATTAATATCTCAATAAATAATCCTACCACAAACTTTATTACAATTCTCATTGGTTATTTTTTTATTTTAGGCATGTTATTTGTAAGTCAGTAGTAACCATGGATCTACATTTTTGCAGTTGATTTCAATTCTGTGCATATTTATTGAACACACACAATGCTCCTATTACTGTACTATGTATTATATGGCGCATGTAAGAAGAAAAAGCTATAGTCTTTGTTTTTGAAATGTAAGGAAATGAAGCCACAATGTGTTCTTCGATAATCTGTTGCTGGTAAGTTTCAGATCCCACTATGCAAGAGGCTAGGAATTTCTTTCTTAAAAAAGTATGCCCTTTATGGAGGGTATCTTCTTTCTTTTTCCCCCCTTGCATTCACTCGAGAAACATTATATGCTACTCATGGGGCCAGGGATATAGAGAGATGGCACTATCCTTGCCCTCAAGAAGTAGAAACTAGGTGGAGGAAGAGAATAGAGCTACAATATCAGAGTGGCCTAAAAAAGGAGGGAAATTCCAGAAAGAACTAAGAGCATGGACAAAGAAGGGAACAGAATTCCCTAAAATAAAAATAGGGAAGTGAAAGAACATAGCATCTTGAGGGAACTATCAATAATCCGACTGATGTAAAAAGCCTGTGGGGAATAATGGGGAAAGACAAGGCTAGGGAGCTAGTCTGCGGTGTGATTGAAAATGTCCCTATATGCAAAGTTAAAGAGTTTGGGATTCTTCTTAAAGGCAATGAGACACTAACCAAAGGTTCAAGTAGGGTTGTGACAAAGGCAGAACAGCATTTTTTTGAATGCTTCTTCTGATAGAGCTGCCAAGGATGGACTAGAGGAGGGTGAGACTGGATACAGAGAGAGTAATCAGGTGGCTCTTGGTGAGAGTTGATGACATAGGCTATAGAGGTAGAAATAGATTGGAGGTAATATTGGTGGACTAAGTGTAAGACGTGAGAGATAAGTGGGAGTTACAGATGGCTTCCAGGCCTGGGTAATCGGGTTGATGGAGATGACATTAACCAAAATAGGGAATACCCAAGAGGGCCAGGGTTGTATATAATGAGTTCTGTTTTAGATATGTTGAATTTCAGGTGTCTTTGGGACACCAGGTGAAACGATCTAATAAACCAATTGAAATACCAGCCTGCAGCTTGGTTAGAGACGTCAGGGTTGAAGTTAGAGATTTGGGAGTCATCAGAATATGGGGTTTGACTAGCCTGATGGCAATAAATGCAGAGCAAAAGAAAGGGCTGGGGATAGGGGCCTGAGGTGCAGGTATCTGGAGTAACAGAAAGACCCCAAAAGAGACTGAGGGAAGCAGTAATCTGTCATGGAAGATATAGGAGAAGAAAGGTCCTGGAAGGAAAGGATGGTCATGAGTCACAAACAAAGAGTAGAGGTCAGATAGGACAAGAACTGGAAGGGCCACTATGAATTGGACAATTTGGACGTCACCAGTGGGCTTTTGTTGGAGCAGTAGCGGGGGCATAAGCCAGACCACTGTGGTTTGAGGGCTTAAGAGGAGATAAGGAAGGATGAAACAGTATATGAGGCTTATTCTGTCAGGAAGGCTGGCAGTAAACGGAAAGTGAGAAGTAAGATGGCACCACAGTAGGCAAAGTTCAAAGAAAGATTGTTTAATGTGGGAGAACGCCCGTGAGAGTGATAGTGGAGCTCTGAGAGAGGAGAAGGCTAATGCATGGAGTTGAGTCTCAGACAAGTCAGGGGAGATGGGTTCTAGCCCAGTACTTTTCAAACTATCTGTGGTGAAGGATCAGCTTTTAAAATTTCCAATCTGTCACAGACTGGTACTTTTGTAAAATATAATAAAAATGAATTACTAGAAAAGTGCAGTGAAAAGCACAGACAGTCAAAACATAAGCCCCAATTTTTCATTATTAGATCCAATGAATATACAATTACTTTATCAAATTGCTAAAAAAGTTTCTGAATTCTTACTCTCAATTTCAGTGCTTATGTTGTTGTAAATCAATATCAAACAGTTTGAGGATCGGAAGAGGTCTATCACCTTCTTTGGGTCCACTATCTACTTTGAATAGCACTATTCAAAGTAGATAGCACAGGACCTGGAAAGGAGGAAGGAAAGAGCACCACTTCTTCCAAGAGAGAGGAAGGAAGTGGGAAATAATGGGAGAATAGAGAGAATGCTTAGAAATGGAATGAAGGAGAGTTGAGGGAATTCCCATCTGAAATTTTTTTTTGTAGTAAAGTAGGAAGTCTTGACCTTATGGAGTAAGTAAAGGATAGAGGGTATAGAGTGGGAGGATTGTAGTAATGGGTTGAAACAGCTGTTGTGGGAAATGAGCAATGTAACTGAATAAAGATGAATAAAAGTGTTGCAAAACAGTAGAAAGAAGGCCCAACTGAGACTGGAAATCATAGATTTGTTATGGAGCCAATCAGCCCAATTTTGTGATTTTCTCTAGCAGTTTTGCAGCCTCAGAGCAGGGGTGGAGAAACATATGGTGGGGCTCTGGTAATATGGTGGGCTAGGAGTGCAAACTGACTCTCCCACGGAAAACAACTAAAAATGCTGGATAAAATGCAGCAAACATCTTCTTTTTTTTTTTAAGCATGAATTTATTTATTTAATTGTTTTTGGCCATGCCACACGGCGTGTGGGATCTTAGTTCCCCAACCAGGCATCGAACCCGTGCCCCTGCAGTGGAAGCATGGAGTCTTCACCACTGGACTGCCAGGGAAGTCCCACAAACTTCTTCTTAAAGGTATCACAAAGCTGGAAAGGTAGTAAGGAATTATTAGCCCAGATCTAAGCGAAGACAGACTGATGAAGTTACTTCTTTGAGAACATTTGCTGAACTTAATATAAACTTCAAGGAACAAGCCATAAGTGATATTAAAACCAAAAGCCTACCCAAGGTGGGGAGTGTAATAAGGTTCCTCCCCAGATAAAACTGGAATGACAAGGGGTTGAACCATCAGTGTTCCAGTGAACCAGAAATAAGCCTACACACACACACACACACACACACACACACACACACACACACAACACACATAAGGGGACTTTGAGGAAAGCAGCCTTGGCATTACATTAGGCTGTAAACATTGTGTTTACCGCCTCTCAGGCACCTGCCCTGAGAGGCTGTAAACACAATCTCATCTAATAAAGATTCGCAGCTTAAATTCACATTACCCAGGGACTCCAGAAAACCTCAAGCTCTGAATTTAGTTTAAAGTGGACCCAGACTGGTAGTGCCACCAGGCACCTGGCAGAATGCAAATCCTCTCTGCAGGAACCCACCCTCATCCTATACCTCAAAATATTCCCACAAATAATTTTCCAAAGATATGAGGAAATCATAATTAAAAATCACTAAGCACACAACAAAACAAGGCACCATGCATAAGAGAAATAGGAAGTTCAAATGAGATAGATTTGAATCCAAATATATAAGTAGTTTTATTTAAATACAAATGGACTAAATGCTTGTGTTAAAAGATAGACTAAATTTAAAAATTCCAGCCATATGCTGTTTATAATAGTTACATTAAAACAGAAAGATACAGAAAGATTGACAGTAAAAGGATGGAAAAAGACATTTCACACAAATACTAACCAAAAGAAAGCTGGTACTGCTATATTAGTATCAGAAAAAATAGACTTTAAGGCAAGAAAGCACTACTAAAGATATAGTGGGTTGTTTTTATAAAAATACAATCTAAGGAGAAGATATAAAAATGTTAAATTTGCATGAACCTACTAATACCCTTAAAATAAACAAAGCAAAAATCAACAAAACTACAAGGAGAAATGGACAAGTCCACAGTCATAACAAGAGCTTTTAACATACCTCTGTCAGTATAGAACAAAAATAATCAATAAGTACATAGAAGATTTTTATAACACAATTAACAAAATTGATCTAATAGTGCAAAGAACACTGACCCCAACAATTGCAGAAATCACATTTTTTCAAGCCCACATAGAAGACTCACCAAAATTGATCGTATACTGGGTCATAAAGCAAAGGATTAAAATAATACAAATGACTTCCAATGATCACAGTGCAATTAAGCCAGAAATCAACAACAAAGTGATAACTACAAAAACCACATACGTTTGAAAATTTTAAATCATACTTTTAAATAAACCATGGGTCAAAGAAAAATCATATTGAAAATTGTAAAGTATTTTGAACTCAACTAAAATAAAAAATACTACCTATCAAAGCCTGTGGGATGCAACCAAAGCAATACTTAGAGGGAAAGCTATAGCCTGAAATGCTTGTGTTTCAAAAGAAGTAAAGGCTGAAAATGAAAAACTAGACATCCATTTTAAGAAGCAGAAAAGGAACAACAAAATAAACCCAAAGAAAATAGACGGAAATAAAACATATGATGAAGTTAATCCAGGATTAGAGGTTGGCTGAGAAGATGTTGTTGAAGGTAATAAGTAGGAGGGAATTGAGGAAGCTAGTGAAAGTGTGGGCAGAAAAGGGGGTGAAGTGCAAGTGGTAAAGGAGGGTATGTCAGGAAGATTGGAGAATAGGGATAGGTCTAGAGACATGAGGTCACAAAGACATGAGGTCACAAAGCAGTTTAGTGGGAGTAAGGGAGTTAGAGGTGAATACACAGGAGTTTTTGATTAGCGTGGAATTTTAAAGTTAAAGGTTTTATATGTGAAACAGTTCTAAATGAAGAAAATATATGGCATGTGGCCACATAAGCGGGCTGCTGAAATGAGGTGGAGTACTCTTAATTATCTGTTTAGAAGTCTTTCTCTGACTCTACCTTGGTTCGTAAGACCTTATAGGATTGGAAACACCTTACTCATCGCTACATCCCTGTTATGGGGTTTGTCACATAGTAGATGCTCAACAAATGCACTTTACACACATTCTTTTATTTAATCCTTACAACAATTCTATGAGGTACCTACTAATACGCAACTTAAGAGAGAAGGAAAGTGAGGTTAAGTAACTTTCTCAAAATTGTACAATGAATGAACGGGTACTGTGCTAAAGGCCTGAGAGTAGATGTTTACTACAGCCCCGGACAAGCTATGCCCAAAGCAATCCCTAAGCCCTGCTGTGATTCTGAAGAGCAAAATTTTGCTGAAGCAGTAAAAACATCATGCCATCAAAATTTTCACTGGAACCCCACCATCATCCAAATCCAAGCATTTTATTGCCTGCCTTCCTCCTGTGCTCATCATTTCCATCCAGCTCAGTCCTCCATCTTTCCTGGCTAACCCTATCTTATCCATCTCCCTATTTATGAAATAAGAATAGAATAATAATTGATGCTTTGAGATCTCAGTAGTTGTGCTGTTCAGGATAAAAGTGTTTCAGAATTAATTCATCTGCCCAAAAATTACTTGTAGGTATACTTCACTGAAGACTTTGTAATGATGACCAAGAAATAAATAACACTTATAATGATAATAAAAACAACTACTTATAATAGCTCTAGAAACTATCCATAATTAAAAGAAAGCCCTCCTTCGACCCAACGTTCCTCTCTAGCTATCCCCTCATTTCTCCGCTCTTCTTCAGAGCCAACTTTCAACAGAGTTATCTGTATACACACTATCAGCAGTTCCTCACCTCCCTATTCACTTTTCAACCCACTCTAGTCTGGCTTCAGTCTCCTCCACTCCAATGAAACTACTCCTATTACTGCAACAAGCAACCTCCATCTTGCCAAATCCAATAGACACTTCTCTATCCTTATCTTACTTGAACTCCCTGCAGCATTTGACATAGCTAACCTTTCCCTCCAAGTTAAAACATTTTCTTCTTTGGATATTGTGACCCGACACTGATGATTCTTTCCCCCTACCTCACTGGATGCTCTTGTTTAGTCTCCCTTGCAGATTTCTCCTAACATTGTGGTACCTCAGGACTCACTCCTGGGTTTTCTTCTCTTTTTTCTTTATACAGTTGACCCTCAATATCCACAGGGGATTGGTTCTAGAAGGCCCCGCACATACCAAAATCCACAGATGCTCAAGTCCCTTATATAAAATGGCATAGGACAAGGAATACAGCCAGTCCTCCTTATCAGCAGGTTGCACATCTGCAGATTCAACCAGTTGAGGATCAAAATCTGTGGTTGGTTGAATCTGTGGATGTGAAACCCATGGATACACAGAGGGCCACTGTATTCCTTCTCCATGTTATCTCATCCAGATCATGGCTTCAAATACCATCTACATGCTGATAACTCTCAAGTTTATTTCAAGACTCTACTCTGAGTTCCTAACATGCATATTTGACTATATGCTTGACATCTCCATTTGGATACCTGGCAGATACCTTAAACTTATTACATCAAGAACTCTTGCTATTTCTCCCAAACAGCTCCTGTTCCTATCTTCTCCATCTCAGTATGTCACCACCATTTATTCAGTTACTTAAAGAAGAAATCTAGGCATCATCCTTAATTCCTTCTTCTTCCTTACCTCAACAACATATCTATCAGTAAGTCTTGTTGACTCTAACTCCAAAATTTATGTAGAATATCTCACCTTATTTCATCATAACTGCTACCACCTAGGTCCAGGCCTACCCTGGATTATGGAAGTTTCCTGCCTAGTCTTGCTTCCTCCTCTCTGTTCTCCTCTAGTACAGTTCTTCACATGGCAGCAAAATTGATCTTAATGAACCCTTCAATGGCTTCCCATTTGGCTTTTTGAATAAAAACCCAAAAACCTTATTATGGCTATATGTGAGCCACTCTTGCTCCTTAATAAGTAAATAGAAGACTTGGACAACACTATACACCAACTAAACCTAACATACATCCATAGAGCATTCCACCTAATAACAGTAGAATACATAATCTTCTCAAGTGCATGTGGAATATTCTCCAGGATAGACTATATGCTAGGCCACAAAACAAGCTTCAAAACATTTAAAATGATTGAAATCATACAAGGTATATTCTCTACCTTCAAAGGAATAAAATTAGAACTAAATAGCAGAGATTTGGGAAATTCACAAATATGTGGAAATTAAATAAAACACTCCTAAATAACTGATGTGTCAAAGAAAAAAATCACAAGAGAAATTAGAAAATAGTTTGAGATGAACAAAAGCAAAACTACAACACACCGAAGCTTGTGGGATGCAGCTAAAGCAGCACTTAGAGGGAAACTGATAGCTGTAAGACCTTTACTTAAAAAGCAGAAATATCTCAAATCAATACCCTAACCTCTCACCTTAAGAAACTAGAACAGGGACTTCCCTGGTGGTCCAGTGGTTAAGACTCTGTGTTTCCACTGTGGGGGGTGTGGGTTCAGTCCCTGGAAGGGGAACTGAGATCCCACATGCCGGATGGTGCGGCCAAGAAAAGAAACTAGAACAAAGGGTAAAGTAAACCCAAGGCAAACATAGGGAAGGAAATAGTAAAGATTAGAACAGAGATACATGAAATGGAGAATGGAAAAACAATAGAGGATATTAATGAAACAAAAATTGGTTTGAAAAGAACAGCAAAATTGACAAGCTTTCAGTTAGACTGCCCAAGAGAGAAAAAAGGGAGAAGACTGAAATTACTAAAATCAGATATGAAAGAGGGGCCGTTACTATAGACCCTACAGGGAAAATAAAAAGGATTAGAGAAGCATACCATAAACAACTGTATGCCAACAAATTAGATAACCTAGATGAAATGGACAAATTCCTAGAAATGCACAAAGTACCAAAACTAATTCAAAAAGACAAAAAAAGTAAAAAAAAAAAAACTAATTCAAAAAGAAACTGAAAATCTAATAGGCCTATAACAAGTAACAAAATTGAGTCAGTAATTAAAAAAGAATCTCCCAACAAAGAAAAGCCAGAACGAGATGGCTTCTTCACTGGCGAGTTTGACCACACTTTTAAGAACTAATACCAATTCTTTTCAAACTCACCCAAAATATAGAAGAGGAAGAAAACTTCCCAACTCACCCTATGAGGCCAGTATTATCCTGATATAAAAACCAGACAGAGATATCACATGAAAACTCAGACCAATACTTCTTATAAATATAGATGCAAAAATCCCTACAAAATACAAGCAAATTGATCCAGCAACATATAAAAAAGCATTATACACCATGACCAAATAGGATTCATCCCAGGATTAGAAGGTTGGTTTAACATCCAAAAATCAATTAATGTAATACACCATATCAACAGCATAAAGGACAAAAAGCACATGATGCTTTTGTTAGATACAGAAAAAGGATTTGACAAAATCCAACCTTTCACGATAAAAAAAATTCAACAGGGCTTCCCTTGTGGCGCGGTGGTTGCGAGTCCGCCTGCCAATTCAGGGGACATAGGTTCGTGCCCCGGTCCGGGAAGATCCCACATGCCGCGGAGTGGCTGGGCCCGTGAGCCATGGCCGCTGAGCCTGCACGTCCGGAGCCCGTGCTCCGCAACACGAGAGGCCACAGCAGTGAGAGGCCCACGTACCGCAAAAAAAAAAAAAAAAAAAAAAAAAAAATCAACAAACTAGAAATAGGAGGGAACTTCCTCTATGTAATAAAGGGCATCTATGAAAAACCCACAGCTAACATCATACTTAATGGTGAAAGACTGAAAGCTTTCCCCCTAAGATCAGGAACAAGACAGGGATGTCTTCTCTTGCCAGTTTTATTCAACATTGTACTGGAGATTTTAGCCAAAGCAATTAGACAAGAAAAAGAAATAAAAGGCATCTAGATTGGAAAGGAAGAAGTAAAAATATCTATTTGCAGATGACATGATCTTGTATACAGAAAATACTAAGAAATCCAAGAAAAATTATTAGAACTAATAAACAGTTCAGCTGGGTTGTAGGAGTAAAGATCAATATATAAAAATCAGTTATGTTTCTGTGTAATGTACAATCCCCAAACTGAAATTAATAAAACAATTCCATCTACAATAACTTCAAAAAGAATAAAATATCTAGAAATAAATTTAACAATAGAAGTGCAAAATATACTCTGAAAACTACAAAACATTGTTGAAGGAAATTAAAGTAGACCTTAATAAATGGAGAGAAATCCCATGTTCATGGATCGGAAAACTAAATATTGTTAAGATGTCAATGCACCTCAAAGCGATCTACATTCAATGCAACCCCTATCAAAATCCCAACCAGCTTCTTTTCGGAAATTGATAAGATGATCATGAAACTAATATTGAAATGCAAGCATCCCAGAAGAGCCAAACTTATCTTGAAAAAGAAGAACATATTTAGAGGATTCACACTTCCCATTTTCAAAACTTGCTACAAAGCTACAGTAATCAAGACAGTGTAGTGCTGACCCAAGGGAAGACATATAGTTCAACGGAATAGAACTGAAGGTCCAGAAATAAACCCCTATGTAATTTTTGATTGGTTCTTGACAAGAGTGCTAAGACATTTCAATGGGGAACAAAGAGTGTTTTCAACAAATATTGGCTGGGATGACTGGATACCCATATGCAAAAGAATTAACTTGGACTCCTTCCTCACACTGTATACAAAAATTAACTCATAATGGATCAAAGATGAACTGTAAGAGCTAAAACTATGGAACTCTTAAAAGTAAACACAGGTGTGAATCTTCATGACCTTGTATTTGGCAATGGTTTCTTAGGTATAGTATCAAAAGTACAAGCAACAAATAAATTGGACACCATTTAAAAAGTGAAAAGACAACCCACAGAATGGAGGAAAATGTTTGAAAATGATATATCCTGGTATCATGAATATATAAAGAATTCTCGCAACCTAATCATAAGAAGACAAATAACTCAGTTTAAAAATGGGTAAAGGATTTGAATAAACATTTCTCCAAAAAAGATATACACATAGGTGATAAGCACATGTTAGTCATTAGAGAAACGCAAATCAAAACTACAATGAAATACTATGTCACACCCATTAGGATGGCTACAATAATACTTCTTTTAAAGATAAAAACAAGTGTTGGGAAGAATGTGGAAAAATTGGAACCCTCATACACTGCAGATGGAATTCGAAAATGGTGCAGCTAGTTTGAAAAAGAGTCTGGCAGTTCCTCAAAAGGTTAAATATGGAGTTACCATGTAACCCATTACATATAGCATACAATGTACATAATGTACATGAATGTTCATTGCAGCATTATTCATAATAACCAAAAAGTGGAAACAACCCAAATGCCGATCAATTGATGAATGGATAAACTGTAGTACAGCCATATAATGGAATATTAGTCTGCCAGAAGAATGAAGAAATAAGAATGAAGTACTGATAGATGCTACAACATGGAGAAACCTTGAAAATATGATGCTAAGTGAAATAAGGCAGACACAAAATGGCAAACATTGTATTATTCCATTTATATGAAATGTCCAGAATAGGCAAATCTATAGAAACAAAAAGTAGGTTATTGGTTGCCAGGGGCTGGTAGGGGGGCAGGTCGATGGGAGGGAATGGAGAGTGACCGCTAATGGGTATGGAGCTTCTTTTTGGGATTATGAAAGTGTTCCGAAATTATGTTGCTGATCGCACAACTCCGTGAATATATGAAAAACCATTGAATTTAAATGGGTGGATTGCATGCTTTGAGAATTATATCTCAAAATAAAAAAAGAAAGAAAGAATCAGAGGTGTTTGGGGGACTCATAGATCAGGGTGTAGCATGGGAAATTTCAAGCCCCTTAGAAAAGCCGCAAGCCACCATGAAGCATCTGCAGTAGAAATGGCAGCATGGGGGGTTCGTTAGAGAGAAGCCTGTCAAGTGGCATGGAAGAAATCCAGAATTCCTTGTGGGGACCTGTGGAGGATGCAGAAGGCAGCTGAGAATTAAGAGGCAGCATAGTTGCCAGGCAGTTGCTGTGGCATTAGGGAACAGCCCTAAAGTCAGGGGCTGGATGGAGGATATGGCTGAAGTTTAGAGGGCTAGCAGACCACTGGGAGCTGAGGTAGGAATCCTGGGCAGTAGTATATAAGGAGAGAGAGATGTGCTTCCTGACCCAGTCATTGTGCATTGTGCATAGTGAGAGAATAAGCCATAAATTATGGACATTTATTTTTTTATGTTGGGGGTAGGAGTTTATTAATCTACTTATTTATTTTTGCTGTGTTGGGTCTTCGTTTCTGTGCGAGGGCTTTCTCTAGTTGCGGTGAGCGGGGGCCGCTCTTCATCGCGGTGCGTGGGCCTCTCGCTGTCGTGGCCTCTCTTGTTGAGGAGCACAGGCTCCAGACGCGCAGGCTCAGTAATTGTGGCTCACGGGCCGAGTTGCTCCGTGGCATGTGGGGTCTTCCTGGACCAGGGCTCGAACCTGTGTCCTCTGCATTAGCAGGCAGATTCTCAACCACTGCGCCACCAGGGAAGCCCAATTATGGATATTTACAAAGTGAGTAGGGTGAGGCAAAATGAGCTAAACTTCAGCTAGGATCCAGCAGAGATTATGGGACTCACTCACTGCCATGAGTGTGTTTGAAGTGTAAATCAAATGCTTGCACAAAAGAGACTTTTAATTCAGAACACATTTTTATAGTCTAATTGACAACCTTAATCTGTCCAACCTGTGCCCAACCTGTGCCTCCAGGCAACTGGAATAGGTGCTCCAGAACACGATGAGATTAGTTATAGGAAAACAACTATATGTTCATAATTAAATGTGGAGGTGGGGCACACTTGCGGTATATACATTTTCTCACCCCATTAAATGCATAGAGGATAGTAGATGAAGTCTTTAAAGAAAAGAGAAAAGAGGGAAATAGTCAAGTAAGGATTCTCCAAGCTATAGTAGACACCGCGTTTTGGTTGCTCACAACTCCCCTAACTGCCCAAGATAACACTCGCTTTGATCATCTTCTCCCTAAAAAGCTTTCCTTTCCAATCCACGGTTAGCTAGCTTTGTTAATACTTCCACATTCAGTATAGATATTCGCATACCTAAATCTTATTAAAGAGCTCATATAACTTTGTCTCAAGGAAATAGGTAGCAAAACAACATTCAATTAGCTTGCATTCCAGTTGACAATAGAAGATATAAATGAAACAACTATTTAGAAAACAGTCAAAAGTAGACCATGGTCCTTCGTCTCATTAATGTGTTCATTAAAAACAGGTTTCAGGAGGGAAGGAGCTGATTTGTAATCAAGAAAACAAAAGCTGATTTATCCATTTGAATTGAAAAGTAGGTAAAGAATTTCAGTATTTATTCACATATTCATTCAAGTATAAAAGGGAACTGATCACCACCTCCGCCACCAGAACCATGTGTCATATGTGTACAAGGTTAGATCAAAGTGGTAGCTAATAATATTACATTCTGCAGTTGTTCAAGGATGACAGTTGAGAAAGTTTGATGACAGAGGATAAAAATAACACTTGTTTGGGCATAAATGGAAGTTTTTTTCATTGAACTATGTGAACGTTCCTCTTCTCACCCACACTGCCAGAAACCTAAGAAAATAACTTTGCAACATAAAAGTGTTCACTACTCATCGAATTATGATTATTCTCTTTTTCTGAAATGAAAAATAACTATATTGTGAGCATGAGAATAAATTGAGGTAATGATAAAATAATCAGGATCTATTGGGTGTAATTCAATTCCCAGTTTTACCACATAGTAAATAATGTGCGTTAGCTTTTCACAGTTGTATAACAAAACATTTGACAAGAGTTACTTAACAGCAATTTAGAGGCAGATGCAGAAGCAGAAATGCTTACAGTTTGAATGTGCTTTGTCGACAAAGAGACTATGGCCTATTTACTTTTTTTTATTTAAAAGAAACGTGGAATCTTTAGCTCCCAGCTTGACAGTCAGTTACAAAAAGCAGAAGGCACCTTAACGTTTCCTCTGGAGGATATTATCACTCCAGTATCAGCGGCAGGTAGAAACACATTTGCTTTATCATACTTTGACCTTTACACTTCAAGTCAAGAGAACCCTGAACAAGGTCAGTTTCCCCATCCAGTGTGCACTTTGCTGAGATGTAAAAAAAAGTTTTTTTCCCACAGAATTTGATCTGTGGATTTTATTTATGTTTGAATGAAATATGTTTATTTCTATGGTGGTGACTTTGCAAGAAAACAAGACCAGGAGAGGTATTTCCTCAAAGGCTAAAAGGAGGCATTACTACCACCACCACTGCTTGCCAAGGGATTTGCAAAGCATCTTGAGGCTCAAGGTTAGTATGGGAGACGAGCCAGGCTCAGAAGAAGTTAGCACAGAGAAAAAAGTTAGAGTGTTTTCCCCCTTTTAGCCAGCCAATTCAACAAAGTACTTCAGATAGTAATGCTTAGTGGTCAAATAATGATGTCTTTTCTGCAATGATCATGTTTGGGTTTGTCTATTTCCTTTATGCTTGTGAGGTTTGTAATTGGAATTTTAAATCCTTGGGGGAAAAGCTATTTTTGTAATTCAACTGGGATGTCCTTGTCTTAGGGTTTCCCATTGCTTCAGTCCCCTAGCCTGGTACTAGAGCCATGATAGTGTTTTGTCTTTTAGATGAAATGCAGAACTAAGGACATGACTACTGGTGCTTATTAAAGATTCCTTGCTATTTTCACAAGAGTAGGGGCGTTAGACTCTTGTCTACTGGCCAACTTCTAAATCGGGAGATTACGTTCTGCTTTCCTGAATTCCCCTAGCAGAAGCAGCCATCCATGGTATCCTACTTTGCTTCCTGTGCTAAACTGTTGTGTGATGTCATTAAATGGCACTGCTTTTCTACTCTAGAAGTGACCACTTCTTAGTGGAGTGGTTAATAAATTGGTACCTATTGTCTGATATTGTATTTGACCTAGTTTCAAACAAATTAAAAGGTAGGCTCTGACAGTTAAGGATAAAGTACAAAACAAAACAAAACAAAACAAAACAAAACACCCTAACAGTGTACCGGTTGTCGTGGAGCATTTTTAAAAAAACAGTATGCCTTCTCTTCTGCAACACAGACAAACAAATTAATGCATTTTTCAAAACTACACTAGTGGTTGACAATAAGTTGTTATTTTGCCTCAAACAGGACGATAGTTCTAACAGGGATGATGAAGTTTGAGAGGATGTGATCACATATCACAAACTAGTTAAACCATCTCTTTTGTCTTCGGGTTGTATCTAACCATCCTAGACAATTGATCTGTCTATTTCATAAAATCTCTCTTTAAGGAGAGTCTTCATCTTTCCTTGGTAACATATTTCAGTGTTTCTCAATCTTTCCATAAAAACTAAGTTCTTATTTTTGTTTAACCTCTGTTCCACCTGCTGTAGCTTAATGCCACCATCTTTTATCCATCTCTAGCTTTCTATCATACACTGGTATTGAGAGGCAGTGTAGCACAACGGCATGGTTTTTGGAGTCAGACATGCCTGCGTTCAAATCCTGACTCCATCACCTTCTAGGTGTGTGATGTTGGGCAAGTTACTACTGAGGTTCAATTTCCTCATCTGTAAATGAGCAACTTCAGAGGGTTACTGTGAGGATCAAATGACATAACATATTATTTGAAGGGTTATGGGGTAGGATGAGGCATGGTACTCAGAACCCAAAAAGTGCTCAATAACTAGTAGCTATTTATCTGATTAGGTACACAGATCTGACTTAATTCATAAACTCTTTGAGAGTGGGAAGTGTACTTCCTGGATTTTAACATAAGTACAGTGTCATGCACGTACTATGGCACAGAGGCTCAATATTTGTTGAATGAATAAACTTATTTTTCCCCCAAGTGGAATGAACAGCCCTCACCTATTTGCAAGATCCCATGCATTTTAGCTCAAAGGTGACAAATCTGATCAATCCTCTAGATTGTCTAGATGTTTTGGCATGGCGTGGACACGAGGCAAAAAAACTTACCCTTTCCGTTTCTATCAGGTTAATTTCTATGAATTTTTACATTTGATGATTGTCTCGGGTGCCCAGAATGGGACTGACTCAATCATCTACCTCATCCATCCAAGCATTCTTTGAGAAATTTTTAAAATGAATACTAACGACTATCTAATTATATGCCTAAACAAAATCTTTCAACTGTGACTAAGTATACTACCTGCCCTATTTACCTGTAAGATCTATGCTGACTACAGATATATTTCTAATTTGCTTTGTTTCCAAGCCAGCCCCTTCTCCCAATTACCCACCGCCGCAAGTTCCAGAGCACAATTAACATCTGTGAACCAGTGAGGTGTTGGTTAGGACTTTATTTTTTGCTTTTAAACGTCTTCACGGGGCTAGGAGGGGAAGTTGAGGAACAAACAGAGGATATATAGATTCAATCGGGCTGCAATATTTGTTGATAAGGAATAGAAAGGGTATTGCTCTTTTACCATAATCTTGGAAAACTTTTGGTGCGTGCTCAGATTGAGCCACTGCCGTGTGGCCATTTCCCCGACTGATTTGTACAGACTTTAGAGGGGCGATCTCAGGTGTGGAGCTCTGAGCACCTGCTTGCTCACACTCTGGCAGTTCAGAACCCAGCGTATTTGAGGCCGGTGGCTCAGGTTCCACGTAACTCAGCTCAAGTGTCACTAACACTATGTGCAGCGGCCCGTCATCGAGCTGGGCTTTGAGACTTGGACACTTACTTCGGACTTTCTTCTTTCTCCCCACTCCCCTCCCACTAGTTTCCCTTTCCCTCCTCTGACCCGGGGCGTGCCCACCTCTTCCCTTTGCTCCCACTCTCCGCTTTCTTCTTCTTTCCTGCTCCTTCCTTCCTACTAGGCTTCGCGTCTTTCATCCTCCGAGAGCCGCGGGGAGGGAGGCTGAGGCTCGGCTCGGAGGAGGAGGCGCGAGGCCGGCGGGACAGGCGCGAGGTGCCGAGCCGCGAAAGCGCGGGGCGCGCGCCGGGGCGGGGGCGCGCGAGGGCTGACCGCGTGGCCGGGCGTCCGGGTCAGGTAGCGGCGCGCGCGCGCGTGGCCTACGAGCCCCAGGCGCGCCCCCGGCGGCCGGGGCCGCAGCGTGCTCGCCCCCGCCGCCAGCTCGCCTCACTCATGGGTCGGAAGCGCTGCGTGGGGGAGAGTGTTCCAAGATGGCGGCGGGTTGCTGCGGGGTGAAGAAGCAGAAACTGTCCAGTTCGCCCCCCTCTGGCTCGGGTGGCGGTGGTGGCGCCTCCTCCTCCTCCCACTGCAGCGGAGAGAGCCAGTGCCGAGCCGGGGAGCTGGGACTAGGAGGCGCCGGTACGCGGCTCAACGGTCTAGGAGGTCTAGCCGGAGGAGGTAGCGGCAGCGGCTGTACCCTCTCTCCCCCCCAGGGCTGCGGCGGCGGCGGCGGGGGAATCTCCCTGTCGCCCCCTCCGAGCTGCGGAGTGGGCACCCTACTTTCTCTCCCGGCCGCCGCCACCTCACCCTCGCCCTCCTTGCCGTCCGCCGCCTCGTCCTCATCGCCCAGCTCCCGGAAGATGGTGGTGTCAGCGGAGATGTGCTGCTTTTGCTTCGATGTGCTCTACTGTCACCTGTACGGATACCAGCAGCCCCGGACCCCCCGGTTCACCAACGAGCCCTAGTGAGTACCGTGCCCACCGCCGCCCTCTCCCTTGCGCTCGGGATGGGGCTCAGAGTTGAGGCAAAGTACGAGTCAGCCTCCCCGCCGGCCGCTGCCCCTGCCCCTCTCGCTGCCCCGGGTCCCCGGAGCCGCTCGCTCTGAGTAAGGGCACCCCGCGCTTTCTGCCCTCAGAGGCAAGCGCCTCACACTTGGAGCGGGGTGCTGCTGCGAGAGATGGCGCGCTGGTTCCCAGAGGTGTTCACTTTCTCTTTGAGATAACTTCGAGGAGTTTTGACCCTCTCCTCTCCTTCGCCACCCTGCGTCTCGTTCGCCCGGGTTTGGGAGCTCTGGTTCCCTCACGATGTTGACTTCTCCTGGCTTGGGTTTCCTTGACCCCCTGTGAAAGCCCCGCCGGTATTCCCGCCCCGCGTACCTTGCACATGGAGAGTTACTCTTCCATTGCAGCGTGAAAAATAGCAACTACCCAACTTCTGTTCTGCTAGTGATGGAACTTAGCTCCGGAGCCAATGAAGTTTACCCATCTTTTTCTTTCGGGTTTCCTCGTGTCCTGAGGAGGGAGGAGGTTTTTTCAAAATACATTTTCCCTTAGTACCTATTTTTATCCGAACATACCCATTAAAATGTGTTTCTAGTGAAGCGCACCGCCGGCTCTCTCACATTTAAAGAGTGAGACTTTTTTTTTTTTTTTTTTCATTCCACCGTCTGGGTAATAGCTCATTCAAAGAGAGCTGTCCCCATAGAGCCACTGTCAGTTTGTACATTAAGCGTACGTTCGCTTTTGTGTCGATTTCACTTTTAAGAAACCCATGTTAGGCTCGACAATTCGAGAAATAGTTGAACAGTAAGTGTGTAGGAATTTTTACGGTTTCCTTCGGTTTTGTACTTTTAGTTATTTTACCCTTCAAGTGTGTGGGTGAAATTATTTAAAATAACACGGTTACAGCTAAAAGCCAGGTTAATTCTAGTCCCTGTCCACTTGGATGTGTGGGAGATGGGGCATATGTTGTTTTTTTTAATGTGTAAACTGAGTATAAACTGACTTTTTGAGTTAAATGCTAGACAGAATGTAAAGCCCAAGGAAGGACAGAATGACAAAGAGGGTGATTGTTTTTATTATGAGTACTTAGCATCAACAGGAAAAATAATAGAGAAAAATTTCAGTGAAACTTATACTGAAAAGCATCAACCCTTTTTCTAGCTAAGACAAGTGCCCCTTGTCCCCATATCATAAATACCTGAATTGATGTTCTTTTTAAACTGCTTCTTTTCATTTTGTGAGATTAGGGGATTAGACTGTGACTGGATACGTATAAACACTTCTGCCTAGACTAAAAACATTCAATTAATATGTAACGTGGAAATTACAATAAAGTGTCCTGGAAATTATAAATTTGCTTCGTTTGTTTTCTTTGGCTTTGATGCTTGAAATGTATTTTTGCCACTCTTCTGTGGTCTGTGCTTTTTCTTTCAGACTTGGTTCCTCTTTGGGCATTGGTTCATAAGAAATGCATGAAAGAGCATAGAGACTGATACTTTGTCAAATAAATTAAATATCTTGATAAATTTCATAGTTTTAATTCTAGAAGCTTAAATCCTAAACCCACACCTGTACTTAGCCAATTTAGTTTTTGGTTAAGAAGTAGAATTCATCTTGAAAAAGACTGCCATGTTAAAAAAAAATCTATGAAATATTTATTAGGTTGAGTCACTTATTTGTGACTTTTCTGCCTTCTCTTGGATGTCTATGATGTATTAAAGCCAGTCTGGGGATGATACATAGGTTGGCTCAGCAAAGTCATGGGACTGCAAAAATTCACTCCTGTTCAGTTATATGAGTTTGGCAAAGGCTGTTTTACTATTCACGCTCCATTGCTCCAAAGCATATGCGAACACACTTTCAGGAGGTGCTATTTTCACACATTTTAAAGTGAGTTTGGGTTAACTGAATGACTGTAACAAGAATTTTAAAAGGAAAGTGAGCTTGACCATCTCATACAGGAAATGCTTTTGAAAATGTCATTTAAAAGTGGCTACTTTGTGCACGTATTTAGGTATTGATTCTCCTCTAATAGTCCACCCACTGGATTTCTTTTTCATGGAATTAAACAGAAAAAATGAGACACCCTTTTGACCATTGTGGATATGTTGAAATGATGGTGGAAGAATAATAACTATTATTTAGCAGGGCTTGGCTGTGTCATGTATTCTACCAAACAATGAATTTAGAAGAGCCACTGAACATGACCAAGGGGAGAATGAAAGTTCACTTAAGTGGAAAGAGCACTGTATCTTATTTTCATTTATCTTAAAGTCATTTTTGAGGTGGACGGTGGAAAAATTCAGGAAAGTTTCTTAAAAGCAGTGTTTGATTATGGAAGTGAAATAACTATAATCACTTGACAGTGCCTTAGTAACCAGAACCCATTTTCTTTCTGTTTTACATATTTAATAGCATTGTGTACTTATTAGTGTGGCTTGGTGCTGGGGGTCACAAGACAGAAATAGGCACATTGCTTTTCTTTTTTTTCCTCAGAATTATTAGGATCGTGGTGTCATGAGCAGTGCTGTTTCAGGTCCTGTCTCTGTCCACCAGAAGACGTGCTTTCGACAGTGGTACATTCTCCCGTGGGAAAGCACACCGTTTTCATCCCTTCCCAGGACCTTTCTGTCAAAATGTGTGTCACTGGTGAAATCTGCCTTTTATAGGCTTAGAAGTTCTAGCTTCATCAGTGACCCTTCCACTCTGGAAGGTTATTAGAGATTTCCAGTGATCTATCTGTTTCAGGTTTGTCGGGGAGGAGGTCACTATAGGAAAAGGCTGTGTGGATACAAATTCTTCACTGTTGCTGCTGTTTCTTGGAGTACCTACCTCATTGCGAAGAGGTAGCAGTAGCTGGGACTTGGGAGGACAGTGGAAATCTGTTTAGTGGAAGACAGGTAACATTTGTGTTCAAAGTGAGGAATGAATTACTGAATCCTTGGTCTCAGTTGCACAGCCACACTTGCCCACAGAACTAAGATTCAAGACGTGATAAAAAAATGACTTTAGGTGCATTTTACGGTTCAAAGTCAGAGTTCTTAGATTTATATTGAATAGATGGGAACACAGCCACGTTATAGGAAACCATTTGCTACCATAAAGGGATCCACTGTGCCAGGTGTCGAGCCAGTTAGACTCCAGAACCGTCGCTCTCAACCTGCACATTCGAATCACTGAAGAATTGTTTAAAATATGGACGCCAGGGTCCCAACCCCAGAGATTCTGATTTAATTGGTCTTGGACGGGGCCTGGGCATCAGGATTATTAAAAGCTCTCCAGGTGATTTTAACATGCAGCTGAAGAGGAGAACCAGTGGTTGTATTCGACGAGGCCTTTCTCCTGAGATTCTGATTAACTTGGTCTGGGGTGGTTCCTGGGTACTCGGATTTTATGAGCACCCTGGGTGATTTTTGGTAAACAGCTAGTTTGGGAAACACTTGCAGTGTGGTCTGCAGAAGACATCACCTGGGAACTTGTTTGAAATGTAGGTTCACAGACCCCTACCTCAGACCTGCTGAATTTGAATCTGCAGTTTAACAAGCTCCGCAGGTGATTCTTATGCACATTAAAGTTTGGGGAGGAGTGGTTCTCGAACTTTAGGGTACATCATAAGCTCCTGTAGTGCTTGTTAAAACACAAATTGCTGGGCCCCATTCCCAGAGTTTCTGATTCAGTCGGTCTGGGGTGGGGCCGTGAATTTGCATTTCTAACAAGCTCCCTGGTGATGCTGCTGCTACAGTTCCCAGGACCACAAGTTGAGACCCACTGGGTTAGAGAGTGGTGAAGACCTGAATAAAGTAGTTGAGCAACTGTAAGGGAAGGGCAGTTTTCACTGTCAGTTTCCAATATAAAACTTCCTGCTTCCGTGTTAGTATATTTTATCGTGGTCTTTCTAACTTAGCACCAGGGAGATTGAAGGCTGCCAAGATCATCATAAGAGTCTGAGGTTCTTGGTTTGGTTTCAGTCCGAGGTGGGGTTGGCAGGGAGGAAACCCTCACCTGGAAACCTGCGGTACAATTTTAGGTCTTTTTTTTTCAGAAATTGTTAAATGTGGGGGGCACATTTTAGGAATTAAAAGCAGCTCAAGTATATCTTTAAGTGAGTTGTATTGATTTTAGTAAGTCAAGTCCCCCTCTGTTCCCATAAAAAATGCTTTGATGATTAGTTCGCTTAAATAACATGTTGTGATGAGATTTTGAAAGCTTTTACTTATGCTTACGCTTGCTAGACTGCATTTTAAGAATTTCCCTCATTAACAGAGAAATATAAAAGGATCCTGCTAAGGGACTGGGACTGTTCAGTCTTTATATCTTTAATGCTGTGTTGCATGTCACATCCCGTGAACTTTTAATTTTAATCTTCTTACCACCTTTGAAGTTAATGCAGTACTACATTCTGTATAGACCATAGCACATAAATATGTTTTACTATTAAACATCAATAAGTGTGGTTTTTCCATTGCAGTGAACAAAATGTATTTTTTAAAAATCCACTCCTGGACATGCAGATTTTGAGAGACTCTGATCAGGTGTTTGAACAATTACCTTTTTCTTGTCGCAGTAGTCAAATTACTGTTTTTCTGTGTGCTTGGGAGGAATTGGGTTGCTCTAGGGAGGTGAGAGGTAGGCACTTTGTTTCACCAGAACAGTAACAATCCTATCGCATGTTAGTAAAAAAGATGATTTGATAATGCAGCTCAGGTCAAAGTGATATTAAATCAGCATTTTAAACACAAACTATTATATTTCTAGTATGTCTTTTTTGGATGAAGACTGACCAGAATGGCCAGAAGGTGTACATGTTTCTTGCAGATGATGCTACTAAGCCATTACAGATTTCCTTATCTATGCTAGTGTAGTGGTCATAATGGATAGTTATTCTTTTTAGAAAAAAATTGTCTGAAAAATTGTTGAGCATTTTTGGATGTATTATATGGGTTGTTTTTCAACAGTGTTGATTTCCACTGGAAGGCAATCCGGTGTCCTATCTTACTGATAGAAAAGAAAGCAGGCATGCCCCCAGTTGTCATTTATGCTGTAAAAACCATCAGTGACTGAAATGGTAGGATGTAGAAATATAAATTACAAAATTATTTTTATATCCATGCATAAAGGTGTACGTAGGGCAAGGTATATTTAGTTACAAAGGAAAACTCATTGCTTATTTTACCTTCTCCCCCATGTGGCCAAAGGGAGTGATAATCTAGCTCATGATTTTTCTTGCTTATGTATTGTGTTTGTGCTGTGTTCAGGTCCCAGTTAGTGGGTAGCAACCAAGAAGGAACTTCTGCTGGGATCTCTCAGTCCAGTGGGAAGAAGGACCACTACTGAGAAAGAGAAAAATGCTCTGTTAGCCCATGCATAAGTTGCTTTTTTCTAGTATGTGTTTCTCAGAAACATACTAACATTCACATTGTTGTCTTTAAAAGACTATACACTTTTTGAAATTGTATTTGCGTTAAAACACTATACCCTATTACGGCAATTTATTATAATTTTGAAGTCAGTTGTGCTTCCCATTAACAGAACATCTTTTTGAGAATGTATATGTGTGAAACACTAAAACTTGTGCAATGAGATTAGTCAAAGTTCCCTATTTCAATAGGCGTTTTTCTGTTCTCTCCATGTCACACATGCTTGCCTGTTTTAAAGCAGCACAATGACCAGGGCTTTTGCATTTAAATTTTCTTAAATAGTCTTTTTTTCCCCCAACTTGTGTAATAATGTCTCTTTTTGATACTGTTCTGAATCAATTAAGCTAAGTGAGTGAGGACCAGCAGTAAAACCCAGGGGCTGCCAAGAATGGACCTTCAGTGTGTAAGCTGTCTTTCCACAATCAGTAATTGGGCAGTCGCTCACAGGACACTGGAAACAGTGTGGGAAGCCAGTGGTTGTGTAGGTGGGAAGAGTAGATTCCCAACAGTAAACTTATTTAGAGTTGAGCTTCTGTAGTTAGTGTTGCTAAGAGCAAAAATGAAACACAAGCTTATGTAGTAGAAAGAAAAATGCCCATAGGAAAAAGTATGGGGCAATAATATAGCTGGTTGGGCGGGGCGTATTTTATGTTTGGTCCAACTGTAAGTGGCATCTTTTCTATCAAGTGTGGGTGTATTTTCTACAGCTTTTAATGTATCATACTTTCAAACTTGCTCAACCTTAAAAATGTTAGTGTTGTGTAGCTGAGTGGAAATTATATGTCACTGGGGAAAAAACCCGTTTTTTTTTTCTGTTTGTTTGTTTTTTTAGCATGTACATTATGCTGAGTTCCGTGGATGGAAACTAGAGAAATAGAAGAAATAGTTCTATCCTCACAGAACTCACAGTCTTGTTCAAGATATGATACAGATATCAGAGTTTCTTAAAATGCTTACAGAGCAATGTATACATGATTACAGGTGAATTAGATACATGAAAAATGTTGTACCTAAGCATGGTAATGACATGGGGTAAAAGGAGTGGTCAGGAAGAAGGCTTTTGGGAGAGGACAACTTTTGAGCCAGCCTTTTAAATGGCAGAAGTACAGAGACTTGGTAAGAGTGGGTATGACCAGTAGATCTGGAAGTCTTACTTGGTTGTTCTCAGACCAGTTGCTGTCACCGCCACACCCCTTGCCAGAGCACTTGGGGATTCCCAGCAGCTGTCTTCAGTCAGCAACTTGCACACTCAGCATTCGCCATACCAATCCCCTTGCTCTGGTCTCTAAGATCATAAAACTTCAAGGAAATGGAAAGTAGCCTTTTGTCCTGGGAACCCTCTGGGAATGCTGGATAAGAAATACTGGATCTGATTATAGTTTCCCATGTTAGGAAGGGAACAGAATTTGCAGACGAGCCCTCTAGAATGTAGGATGAATTGGAAGGAGAAGAGTCTCAAGGTAGGGGAGCCCAGCGAGGCTTAAGGTGATGAGGGCAGGAGGAAAACTGGCGTTGCAAAAGTAGGGAATGCACCCCAGGGACAGAGTTTGTGAATAAAGGAATGTTGAAAAATCAAGAAGTAGAAGAAGTTGTCGGTGTATGCAGAGACTCGCACCCTAGGACCAGGTTTTGTGTAGGAGTGGAAAGATTGCAGCTCACCTGTTTTTTGGTTTCCATCATTGCCTCTTCTTTTCTTGGCTCTGTGCCTAGCTATTCTTGTGCTCAGGAAAAGTTTGTTCAACAGCTCTGTTGGAATGGCGATGAAATTTGATCCCAAGTGTAAGAACCTACCCCGCCCACCTTTCACCTATTCCCAACTGTTATCTAATTTGAGAGAAAGGAGAAGACATGTTGGTTTGATCGAGTTTGGATCACATATAAAGATAACTGAGAGAGCTCTTGGATGAGGATCTGAAATCAGGTGATTGCATGTGAGTAAAGAGGCATTGCAGAAAAAAAGAAATCTACGAAATTCCCATTGCTGGGGCAAGTGAGGCTTTGAACATAATTCAGAGTTTGTAAGTCTGAGGAACCCGGAGGATGGTGGTGTCAGTTAAAAACATGGTGGGGGAGGGGATGGGACGAAACAAATAGTTGGTCACATGAAATCAGATTTCTTAATATGTATATTTCAAGTGTTGGCAGTTAGCAAATGTCATTTCTTTTTTAATTAACAGAACCACAGAGCAGCAAAGAGCTATTGTGATGATTTGGTTTGGTTGGTCTCTTGGGATCTCTCCAGCCTCCCGGTCTCCCCAGTCAGTGACTTTGAACTGCCGAAATGGGTAGAGATCAGTGATAGTTTTAAGCTTTGTCTTGCTAGTAAAAATACCTGACAGAATGTTGGGTTTCCCTAATGTAGGTTTATACATTTTCTCAGTCTTCGGGCTTATGAATTTGAAAGCACTCAGTGACTCTTATATTTCCTTATGTGTTTATCACAGCACAGTTGTCAACAAAATAGAGCCTCGTGGAGGACCATCTCAGAAACTTGTATTGGGTTGGCCAAAAAGTTCGTTCAGGTTTTTCCGTATGATCGTACAGAAAAGCCCAAACGAACTTTTTGGCCAACCAATAGTTTCAGGCCTTGGATTAAAGGAAATTTGTGAAGGACTGAAAGTACTGTCTGGTACTAGATTCTAGGTCCTATGTCCTCAAGCTTAGAAAATAATCAAGCTGGATCTGTTTTGCAGCTTTGCCCAGCAGTGAAAGGGAGATGTTATCAGTGGACAGGATTAGCCATATTGCTTTGTGATCTTTGCGATCTTCAGTGGATAGGCAAATGTGAAAAGTTCTGCTTGAGTCCAGGCCTGCTAATATTAGTTTTTAAAATAAGGTCTGTGATAGTCTTGATGATTCTTGCCTTTCCCCTGTTTCATTTTACAGATAATCCACACTGTGACCCAAAGCCACATGCAATGCTGGGAGAGCACAGTTGACTGTATTATGCAATATCCTGCCAGAAGATGCTGACCAGCTCTCTAGTAATGGAAAGTAGTGAGACTGACTTAACTGCCTATGTAGCTCGCCTTGCCATTCCATATACTTTCTGTAAGCATATGACACACAATTCTAGTAACATATCTTATAGTGAGATCTTGGATTGCTGCAAGGTGGTGACACCAGATTCACTGCTTTGCTTCAGGCACTGGTGGATCTTTGAGTCGTTCTCATAGTATGGGATCTATGAAAAATCGGTTTTGGTGCTGTCAGCCCAACGGCCACAGCACTGTGTCTGCCTCAAAGAAATGCTCATGTGCTAGTCACGTTGGTGTGTTTCTTCTCCGTGACAGTAGTATTGCTTATGTAGCCTAAAGACCACGTGGTTAGGTATAGGTGGTTTGGGTACAAATAAGTTACATCTCTGGTACAACTTGGACCTCAGTACAAACCTCATTGTAGTAAGACAAATACCCTCTGTATCCTGATTTTGAACAACAGTGAGGTAAGTGTTTAGCTGCTGGGTGCTCTTTTCACTTTTTTTTTTTTAAGGTGGTAAGTGGAAGACAGTGTTGGTGATTTATTCACTAAAGAAGAATCTCATGAAGTCTTCTGGCCTTTTTTCTATGTTAGAGTATTGCTCTCGATGCATTTCATGAAGTCCCCCATGATTAAAACAAACAAACTCCCACGCTTAGTTTCCATTAGAAACAAAAAACTTGCCAGTAGGTTGGCCAGGTACTTGATTTTGTGGAATAACTCTTTGATGGTAGAAGTAGGGGGCTAGGCAGTCAGTGGTTGAAAATGTTTGTTCATTTCCTGGATCCATCTACCCCACACCCTTGTCAATTAAAAAAACCCCCACAAGAACAAATGGGAATGATACTGCCTCTATTTCTCTGACACTGATGAGGTGATAGGTGGTTTGTGGTGTATTTTACTCTACGAAGTCCTCTAACCATTGCCCTGTTGGGCAAGTTGTTTTGCAGAAATCCACCCTTCCACACAGAAAGCATGGCTCTGTGGAGACAGAGAGTCACACAGGGCTGGAGGCAGGAGTAGGGGGCATGTGGGAATCAGTGAAGGAGAAAAATGAGATTGTTGTCAAGTGAGGTGATGCCTGGATTCAGGGCAGATAAAGAGACCAAGTGTGGAGTCTGGAGCAGGACTGCTGCAAGAGGCGTATTTTACATGATACAAACCTAGGTGTCCCTCCCTTAGGACCAAGAGTCGTGGCACTCTGGTTAAAAAGAAATGATTCCTATCAGCAACAGATGCACAGAATGAAGTTTAATAACATAAGAGGACTTGCGTACGGGTCCCCCGAGTGCTTCCTAGAGACCACATTGAAAACCCTTCACATCGTGTCCTCAGAATGAGGCCTCTGGGTAAGTTTGGGAGCCGGGGAACAAGTAGCTTAAGTATAGTCCAAATGGATAAATGTAGCCACTCTCTGGTCATTATCCTTTTTTTCCTTGATTTATCCTCGAACATAGTTATAAATCCTCAGGTATTCAGATGTGTCTTATTTTTAGGCATGTGTATTTAGGTATTAATAGCCTCTCCTTAGATGTATGACATTTCTTTTACATAGCTTGCTGCTCATAGTTATTCTCCATCACAGAGATTATGGAACAGATACTATGAAAGGAGAGCCAGATGTAATGTCTGATTGCAGAATGCAGTCATAGGAAGGCATCCTACTGAGTATACTTGGCTCTTCTGTACCTTATCTCCAGTGTCTCTTAACGGGACCCACTATGGTCGATTTAATTTGCAAATTACACTCTCAGAGGTAACTGGGGTATCAGCTATTTTTGGCTAATGAATTTCTCTTCAATCATATAGATGTATACTGATTTTAGCAAGTTTATTTTTATTGTGGTAAAAAACACCTAACGTGTGATCGAACCTGTTAACACGTTTTGTAAGTGTACAGTACTGTTAACTATAAGCACCATGTTTAGCTTACTTTTCAAAGGTACGTAATGGTGGCTCTACCTCAAGCCAGTAAGTTTTCATAGGAATGTTGAGAATCTTTTAAAGATCTTACCAACCCACATTAGAGATGCATGAAGCCTATCCCCACTTCGTCCCAGCTTACCCTTCCCCCCTTACAGGAGAGCCTAATTTAGGCTTTGAAGTATTATTTTTCCAAACTTACTGAAATTTATGAGTAAACTAGATTAAAGGCATTAGAGGCAGAAACAACCATTTTTAAAAAACATTTCAAACTAGTAGCATTTCAGTTAGTATTTGACCTGGCATTTATCATTTGCTTTGTTAGTCGACTTAATACCAACTACCTGTATTTGAACAGAGCTTGATTTTCTAGCTTTCCTTTTAGGTCGTTATCTCATCCTCTGTTCTTCAGGGCTTTCTAACGAATTAGCTAATAATAATATAAGGAAACATCTTTGACAGGTCAGAGCTTGGCCCTTGTTCACCCACTTTTAAAGGTGGAAGGAGGGACCAAAGCATTAAAGGAGAACATTAGTTTTGACAGTTAATCCTGATATTTCTGAGAAAATGTGTTTTCTAGAGAGATGGAAAATTGGAAGACACCTTGCCTCATGGGATATTATAAGTAAGGCCTTTCAGTCCATGTGTGTGCATATAAACTGGTTAAGCACTTTTTGAAATTGCTTCTTATAGTGTACACATTTGTTTCTAATGGAGAGCTCACATCTCAATGTGGTAGTGGCATCTGTGAAATAATAGGTATGGTAAAGTCATGGGTCTTGAAAGTTGTTTATTTGCCCTGTTGTCTACGCAACCAGTATGAGGTTCTTTACCATTAGCAGAGGTGCAGACATTTTTAAGTAATAGCACTGAATTGTAATGCATTAATTTGAATTTTGGAGCAGTTTCTAACTTCTTCCATTTAGAGATGCCTCTGCACTTCTAAAGGAGAAAACAGAAATTCCACCATGATTATCCCTTTGCTTATAGACATTTAAAAATGAATATTTGTTCAAGCTTCAGGATTTATTTGCCAGCATTATCTTAAGACAGTGTGTTTTACCTCGAAACCTATCTCTTATTCTAAGCTAGTACTGCTCTTCATATTATGGTTAATTCTGATATTTCAGTTCAACAAGTGATATAACTGTTGTGGGCAGAACACTGGTAGGCTCCTTTTTGGGTGCGGGCGAGTGATCTACAAAATAGACATAAGCCATGCTTCCTGCCTTTAAAAAAGCTTGCAGTCATATTGAGGAGACAAGATTCAGGAAACAAGTAATGAGGTCACATATGACTTAATGGCCAAGTGAGTGATGGAGACAACGAGGTCTGTAGGGAGTTTGGACAAAGACTAATGTGGGCTGGGGTTATAGGAGGGCTTCGTGGACAAAGTAGGATTCGGGCTGGATAGGCCTTTTTCATAGATAGATCAAGCATTCTAGACAGGGAAACAACTTAAAGATACAGAGGTCAGAATGAGCATTAGACAGTAGTCAATGGGTGCCACAAAGGTAGTTTGAAGTGGGGGAGATCCTAGCAAGAAAGGGGATCCATCACGGGACTGTTGCTGTAATTCAGGCATTGGGAAATGAAGGTCTGCCAGTTGGCAATTTTTAACTGTTAATGGCTTGTGAATTGCCTCTGTCTTGGTATAGTTTCCCTTTTGTCCAGTTAATTATGCCTCAGCAGGTTCTTTAATGTCACGAATGTCATGAAGCCTGGACAAGAGACTGGGAAATAACACAAGTAGGAGTCTGCTGTGTAGACAAAGTACTTTCATTCATCAGTAGACATTCAGCATAAGTCAGTTAGATTAACATTGGTTTTATCACCCTTTGCTGAGTGCCTTCTATGTACGGTGTTCTTTTTTTTTCTTCTAAACTTCAGTATCTCAAACATAAAGCTGGGGAAATTGAATAGCTGCAAAGATTATGTAATTGAAGAAATAAACCACCCTAATTATTATAGAATTAAATGGCTTTAAGCCACTTTTTTCCTCCATAAATTAATGAAGAAATGTTACTTGGATGTTGCAAATGTAACCCACATAAGGTAGGTACTGGGAATTATAATAATTATAGGAGAATTGTGTACTAATTATTGAATGATGTTATTTATTAAATTAGCTTTAGATTAGTCTAGTGGGTGTATCCTTATGGTTCTTTTTTTAATTTTTTTTTTTTTTTGGCTGCGTCGGGTCTTCGTTGTTGCGTGTGGGCTTTCTCTAGTCGTGGTGAGCGGGGGCTACTCTTCGCTACAGTGTGCGGGCTTCTCATTGCAGAGCATGGGCTCTAGGCACGCGGGCTTCAGTAGTTGTGGCTCGCGGGCTCTAGGGCGCAGGCTCAGTAGTTGTGGTGCACAGGTTTCGATGCTCCACAGCATGTGGGATCTTCCCAGACCAGGACTCGAACCCGTGTCCCCTGCATTAGCAGGTGGATTCTTAACCACTGCACCACCAGGGAAGCCCCTCCTTATGGTTCTTAACATACCCTATTCGAGAGTGCTACAACTCTTAAGACACAAACTATATAAGCAAAATCTTTAAAGGTTTTATAGTATTATTTAGAAACAAAACTCTAAAATAGTTTCCTGAATTACAATAGAACAGCATATTTTTATTTTTTGTTGAACAGTTGCTCTTTGAAGACAAAAGAGCAAAATTCTCAGTCTTTTGTTGATAATTTGTCTTTAATGTTATTAAGATATAAGTTTAGAACCCCCAAATTCTTCTTCAGTGATCACTGTAAAATTTTATTTTAGTAACTCACTTTTTTTGTTCTCTAGAATATGTTTCAGAATATAAGGAAATTATTTCACAACTCTGAGACTGATCTCTGACAGGTTCTAGCCACATAAGCATGAATGTTGTGCCAGCATACTCAGGAAGTAAAAAGCAACACTAGCACAATGCTTATGAACAGTGTTCTCTATGTAGTCAGTTTATGTTTATAAGTAGACCAGCTCTCCCTGATGTCATAGCCTTGAATTATGAATAATCTGTAACTTGAATTATCTGTTACTACAGTGAGGTGAAGATATACCAGATGTTAAAAGAAAATAGGGGTAGTGAAATATTTTTGAATCAACTTTTTTGGAGAAGAGATGGATTTTGGCCTATATAGGTGATCATAGACCCCTGCCACAAAGTAGGGTAGGAGGCCAAATGGAATCCAGTGGTTCTTAGGACAGACCACACAGAGGTCCCTGATCACTCTCAGTATGCCTAAAATCTTTATTGACAAAGGTGCATGCCCACGCCAGGGGAAAGAGAGGTAATTTTGTTTATACAGGGTTGAACCACTTAGATGCCAATTTCATTTTTCACAGGCTTCAAACAATAGTCATATTAAATGGGCAGTGGCCTCCATAGTGTAGAGCACAATCGAGGAAAAAAAAGTCAGTGGTTTTCCATTTTGGCTGTGGCAAGAGAACAAGCAAATCCCGTTTTAAAGTGAAACAATGGGTGTAGGTCCAAAGGGTCCTGGTTCCTGTCTCCAATGGGCTGTTCTTAGAACCTTTGCTGTGTTTATTTCAGTTCAACCTAGAGAAATTCTGGTCAATTTTTACAGAAGAGGAGCATTTTAGCCTTGAAGCTTTCTTTCACTTTCATGAAGAGTTATAATTATTTGCCATCCCATAATAACCATTCGTTAACCCTTTATTAACTTAAATAACTTACACGAGCCCAGCAGGGCCACTGGTGCTTTCCTGTTCTCAGAATTGTTGTTATATTTATTTGAATACTTTTGTCTCCCAATCTCTCCCACCCCAAAATTGAAGCACAAATCTGGGAGGATCCTTCTCTTCCCCTTCCTCAACATAATTTTTCTATGGAGCTTCATCATTTTTGAAAGCAGTAGTCTTGAATATCTGAAGGCTTGGTAGCAACTGCATAATATATAGAATTTTGAACACCTAAATCCTAGCAGTGTTTAACCACTCTGCATTATCTAGAAAGCTATTTACTGGTCCTGCTAGTTTTCCAATTTGGGGAGGTGGTGGAGTGATGGTGGTAGAGAGGTTGTGAATTTATGACTTCCAAGTTTTTTCAAACAGTGGATTTGAATATCTAAAGGAGTACATAAGCACTGTTTAACTGGACTGATTTTGAATTCAGGGCAGTGCTAGATTTCAAAGATTTCTAGGTTTTCCAGGCAGTTTAAAAGCAGAGAATAAGCGAGATGTTCCATTGTGCTCCTTCCTGTGCTTCACCTGAAAGTGGGTATCTTTTTCTCTATGTGTATAACTGACATCATAAGATCTTTGTGGATTTATTTGATATTGTTTGTTATTTGGAGACTGACCTGGCTACATGTAGCTGTACGCAGGAGGGTAAGAACATGTGTTTATTGTTCTCAAGGAGGTATGGCACAGGCTTTAATCACCTGCTTATCTTTTACCTATGATTCCATTCTTATAGAAGATTGGAATGCTTGGAAGGCTATTTGGTACTATTTACTTATTTTTTTCTACTGTTTTGTTTTAAACTCTAGGTTTCCATATGTTTAGGTAAATGCTTCTTTCTTTCCTAGTATTTCTGCAGTCAGGAGTTTTTAATCTATTGCCTAAGAATGCATTTTGGGGGGGAGTCAGCAAACACACTGAATATCCTACATTTGGTGAACCAAAGGAATACCTTTGTTTGTTTTTATGGAAATTCTTGATGTGTCTGTTCTCCCATTAATATAATTTAGATGAAGAGACGCAGGTTTGAAGAAGCCTGACCCAAGGGATTATGAGTTATCCTGAAAGCACAAATAATATTTTCACATGTAATTTCCCTCATAAAATGTTTTATGGCAGACTTGTTTATGTCATAGAACTGAGTCAAAGCTGAATTCAACACATTAGTCTCTATCCAAAATTAATATCTTCTGGCTAAGAACCAACACTGCTTTACGACTCTTAAAGCATTTCCTTATATTAATCATCAGCAGTAGAAATTTGCTTTATTTGGGGACCATTTATTTTCAAAAACAATTTTTTATCACTTCCTGAGTTATTACGTAGTTTACAATGCAAAGAAAACATCCAGCGCAGGGTTGGATGATAGGATAGACTTACTAACTTAGCAACCCATTCACACATATTGGCCTTAAAGTACGTAAGATTCAAATTATTTATATTAATGTCAGCGAAATGAAAAATTATTTAATCAAGGACTGTAATGCTTGCTCATAAATTCCTAAAATTGCAGATTCTAAGTCCACGAGTTCTAAAGATACATAGTAGTGAAAACGTATCATGTTATATACCTTTATCATATGTTCATGCTGGTTTTTAAAACTATGTATAGACTAGAATAGTGAAACTATGAATGAATGATAGCATCGTAAATAGCACTGAGACTACTGTTGTTGTTGATTTTTATGAGTGAATTCCTCTATATTGAAGATTTGGTCAATTTAAATTGTTTTTCTCAGAGAAGAGCTTAATGACTTTGTAATCACTTGTACTGTGTTTTAAACATTAAGCCAGTGATACTCAACAGTTTTTTTCCAGCAACATGCCTCTCTGCCCTGCAGCATGACCCCCAAACCCAGAGTCTCATGTACAAATTCTGGGTGCTAATTTGAGGGGTAGGGAAGTTATATGGAAAGCTTTATGTGTTGGTTCTCATTCTCTGCACCACCGCCCCCATGCCCCCGCAACATATACAATACACACAAGGGTGTGAGCAGGTCGTTTTTCTGCAGCTAAACTCATTCAGGACCCCCAGAACTCTCCAAATGAAGAAGCGCTTATAATATGTTTGATATCTCCTAATTTAGTATTAGGATAATGCTATCATTGTTCTCAGACTCTTTCACAACTTGTAATTTGGTTTGGCAACATGATAATGAATAGTCAGTTGTACGTGATGAAATAGTAAATGTTCTATTAAAATGAGTTTTTAAAGTGTTTATGTTTCTTTATAAAAGTCAAGATTTAGAGCTTGTAATCACTGTCTTCCTCGTTTCATCTAAGAAATACAGTGAGACCTTTTCTTAGTAACCTTTCATCTGTTATGACTCTAGGCATTGAATTAGATGCTATGCCTTCAGTCCCACCATGACTTGGATAAGTCATAGTCTCTCATGTTCTGTTATGTAAAATTAAAATATGTGAATCTTTAAAAAGAAGCAATATTTTAAAAATACTTAAATGTAGCCAAATGTTTATAACAGTAAATGCATTTTTTTCATGTCTGTTATCAAAAAACATATATTTCCTTGTAGTCGGCACAGGTAAAATGAAATGTAAATATAGGTTGGTCATATTTTACCTCTTCAAATTTTATAGATATTCACGAATACTTTAACCTAGAAATTTATGTGTAGATATCACCAGGGATCCCACATGTTTTGCTGGGCAGTTTTAAGAGCTGAAGGTTACAGTCTTTTTGGAAGACACCAGTTCCAGAAAGATTTTCAAACTCAAAGAAGGGATTTCGGAATATTGGAGTAAGGACCTCAGAAAATCTGCTCATCTAAAAAAGCGACATGAAAACTGGCAAAAATTTTCAAAATCAACTTTCTTTGGAATTCTGGAAATTAACCAAAGACTTCTAACAACCTTAGGAGCATTTATTTATTCATTAAAAACAGCCTATTTTCAGTAAGAACAGTGAATATTGTGTTTTAACTTGTCCTAATCCTACCTCACTTTCCCCAGTTCCATAAGGAAACCAGCAACCTTGCAAACACAGTAGCTATGAAAACCAGTAGCCACTGGAAGGGTCCAGCTCCCCAAATATCCCTGTCCCCATAGAACTGTAACTGTTTGACCTGTCTGGCAGCTCCATGAAAAGGCCTCATTCACAAGGCTTGTCTTAACTTGATGTGACTCATCCTTGCTTAGTGGAAAAGTCTTATCCTCAGGACATTTGTTTAAAACAGTTAGGGGCAATTGTTTAACATTGCATCTGCCTGAGGTAGTGATACCAGGAGGGGCAAAGAAGGGGCTGGTCAAAAAACTCAAAAGAAGGATCTGGAGATGAAATAGGGAGCTTTAAAAAACTCCAGTATATTCCTGGGTATCTACAAGGCCATACACATGTGCAGGGCTGGGTGCATGCCCAGGAAAGATCTGAGGAGGCCCTGTTTGCTCACCTCTGGCTGACCTTGAAAATCTGCAGAAGTAGGAAATGAAGACCAAGGCAGAGTTGTAAACTGCCAGAGCATTGAAGGCATGTCTCAACACACACAGGATCCCTTGGCAAGGGGTGAAAGATCTATTGGTTCAAGACATTTTAGAAAAATCTCTGTCCAATCATTAGCTGACCTCTAAGCTAACTGAGCAGAGACTTCCAGTGACCACATATGGCAGGGAATACAGACTTTACAGAATTCTTCCAGGGACGTCCCCAAACAAACAAATAGCAACAGCAACAACAAACCTTATATTCAAAGGAAATCATGCCTGAACAATTAAAGGAACGTTGTGAATGTCTTGCCAAATAAAGAATATCAATAGATAGAAATTATTTTTAAAAGAACCAAATGGAAAATCTGGAGTTGAAAATTTTAATAACTGAAATAAAAAAATTTACTAAAGTGGTTCAACAGCAGATATGAGCTGGCAGAATTAAGAATCAGCAAACTTGATGATAGATTGAGATTATACTGTCTGAGGAACAAAAAGAAAAAAAGGGTGAAGAAAAATGAGCAGATCCCTGAGGCCTGTGGGACACCATCAAATATACCAGCATACATATAATAGGAGTCCCAGAATGAGAAGTGGGGGAGCAGAAAGAGTATTTGAAGGAACAATGGCTGAAAACTCCCCAAATTGATGAAAGCATTAATCTGCAACATCCAAGAAGCTCAACAAACTCAAAGTAAGATGAACTTAAAGTAGGAAAAATTCACAAGGATCCACACCTGGATGCACGATAGTTAAATTGTTGAAAGACAAAAACTAAGAGAATCTTAGAAGCAGCAAGAGGTAAGGAACATATCACAGACAAGGGAGTCTCAATAAGATTAATAGCTGATTTATCATCAGAAACCATGGTGGCCAGAAGGGCAGTGGGATGAGGTATTTAAGTGCTGAAAGATATGGATTGTCAGCCAAGAATCCTATATCTAGCAAAACTATCCAACATAAATGAAGGAAAAATTAGCATACTCCCAGATAAATAGAAACTGAGAATTTGTTGCTACAGATCTGCTCTTCAAGAAATACTAAAAGGAGTCCTTCAGGCTGAAATGAAAGGACACTAGATAGTAAGTTGAATGCACACGAAGGAATAAAGAGCCCTGGTAAACATAACTACATAGATAAACATAAAAGGCAGCGTAAAGGTATCTTTGTAACTCTTCTCCTATTTGATTTAAGAGAGCTGCATAAAGCAATAATTCTAAAATTGTTGATGGGTTTATCACGTATAAAGAGGTAATCTGAATGACAATAATAGCTTAACGGAGAGGGGGAGGGACAGAGATTTTGTATACTGTTGACATTGGCTGGTATTAACCTGAACTAGATTTTTTAAAGTTAAGATGTTAAAACGGTTCCCAGGGCAGCCATTAAGAAAATGACTCAAACTGGAGGTAAGAATTTGGTAGTTAATTTTAGAAATCTCAGTGCTTTGACATGCAGGTTAGATTCTGGGAGAGAGATTACAGATTATTTTCAAAGTTAAGTTTTATTTGACAATTTCTTTTATATGCTGTAAACAAGTACATTATCTATGTAGAATATTTTGGGTTCTTTGTAAGACCTTAATAAAATACTAAAAAGAACTTCATAATGATCATTCTCAGAACGTTCCCATGAATTAGGAGTTTGTTCTTATTCCAGTTTCTAAGATGAGAAAACTACACCAGAGTGTTTAAGCCTTGCCTATTTCTTCTTAGTATGATTTCTAACATGGTGAGAATTATAATACTCAAGCATTGGTTTTATAACATATCCCTCCTCTCTCCTAAAAGTGCTTAATGGCATATATTTATTTATTAAAAAAATTTTTTTACATCTTTATTGGAGTATAATTGCTTTACAATTGTGTGTTAGTTTCTGCTTTCTAACAAAGTGAATCAGTTATACATATACATATGTTCCCATATCTCTTCCCTCTTGCGTCTCCCTCCCTCCCACCCTCCCTATCCCACCCCTCTAGGTGGTCACAAAGCACCGAGCTGATCTCCCTGTGCTATGTGGCTGCTTCCCACTAGCTATCTACCTTATGTTTGGTAGTGTATATATGTCCATGCCACTCTCGCACTTTGTCACAGCTTACCCTTCCCCCTCCCCATATCCTCAAGTCCATTCTCTAGTAGGTCTGTGTCTTTATTCCCGTCTTACCCCTAGGTTCTTCATGAGATTTTTTTCCCTTAGATTCCATATATATGTGTTAGCATACGGTATTTGTCTTTCTCTCTCTGACTTATTTTTGATATTAAAATTAATACGTTTAATAATTTTATGACACCCCTCAGGGAACTGGAGACAATTAAAAAATCTCTCTCTAAGCTTGCTTGCCTCTCTTTGAGAACTAATTCCCAGAGGCCTTCAATCTGATGTGCAGTATCTGTCAAAAACCATGTATATCTATTGCCCAGAAAGTTGGTTTTAGCTCAGGTGGAGTCTCTTTAGAGACTTGAGAAAAATTACGTTTTTTCTGAAATAAGTATGGCACATCAATAAAAAAGTTGAATCATTTTAATAGAAATGTCTGAATTTTAGAAGTGAATTATCTGTCAATGGGCAGATTCAATGCATCCTTGAAAAAGTTAATTCAAATAAATATTTCTTAAGAATTTTATATGTCCAAGGCACTGTGGGAGATTCAAAGAGAAGTAAAATGTGGTTCCTGCCCTCATCAAGGCTTACTATTAAGGACAAGTATGAAGGATTGTAACATGATGAAAAAAAGTTGCCTTTTATATTAATGCTTGCTTTAAAAATAAGAATTATAATAGAGTTTTAGTATAACCTGACCTTTTGGAACTTAACATAACCTAACTCACCTAATGAATTACAGAGTAGACTAACAAAGTTCCAGATAATAAAACCCGTTATAACTTATAATATCAATGATTTGTTCCTATGGGGAGAAAATCAGCTCTCATTTTGACTTGCTTTCAGTTCTCTTTATTTGAGGAAGAGGTAATGTGGCAGGCAAAATGATGAAAGGCTCTGAGCAGTTTTGAATGGATCTTGACCCTGCTGCAAGTAACACGAAACAAGCACTGCACTGCTTCTGGGGACTGGCTGTCAGGATCAAGGATGTCCAGCAGGCAAAACAAGATTCCTTGTAAGTAGGAAGCTATTGAATGGGTGCTCTCGGAAGGGACTACCATCTTCTTCTCTCTCCCCTTAGGGATCTTAGTCTCCATATTTAGCAATTGTTTATCAAGTTTAAAGAGCGAGTAGCGTAGCAATTTCATAGTAATGTTTCAGCTTAGAAGCAAGCTGTACATGGTTGAGGAAGGGAGAAAGGATACGGTTCTAGTATACAGATCAAGAAGGTGCTGGTTCCACCTCCATGAAGTCAGAGCAACATTCTCAAGGATGTTATGATAGCATAATTTCTTTCTATGACAGACTTGTAAAAGTCTTTTTATTTGCCCTCACAACAAACCCACTGTGCTATTTTAAGCAAATTAGTTAGTTTTACATTAAATGGTATTTTTAAAGTTATTTAATTTTTAAATTATGAAATGTTAATTAAATGAACTGTCTTCAAAGATGACTGACCTAGATATTAGTTACTGTGGGAATAATGAGATAGATAAGGCTTCCCTGCCCTTAAGAAGTTTATACTCTAGTAAGGGAGCTAAGTTATGCACTGAGACAACTGTACTACAAATAAGTCTTACCTTATAGAGGGAGGGACAAATAAACCCTATAGAAGTTAGGGAGTGAGGAGCCTGGATGGGAGATTTTAGCTAAGATGGCTGAAGTGTCATCTTGTTCATTGACATACAGATGTTAAAATAAAAATGAAATTTATAAATCACCCATATTTTCACAAAAAATCTTGCCTTCACTGGAATAAACCTGCATCTTTTTGAGCATTGGTGTCAACAGTTGCTGACCTGGGAATGACTGATGCTAATGAGAAGCTAATTTTTTAAGCATCATTCCCGGGGCAGAATCAGTGGTAAAGAATCCGTCTAGGTGTGGGGTTTTAAGAGTAAGTCAAAAGGAAGGGCCAAGATAAAAGGTCAAATTAATTCAAGAAAATCTGTGTCCCAAGATATGCCAGACATTGTGCCAGGAACGGCTAATGCTGTGGTCCCTTGCCCCGGAAGGAGCTAGCTCACAGTCTAGCAGGAGGATGCACGCAGTGCTGGGTCAATGGAAGAACCTATCCCTAGATCCCATCCCATAACCCCTGGGCCTTTTAAACTGGGTGGAGGGGGAATACATCAGATGGAAGGGATACTTTAAAACCTTCTGGCAGGAAAACTGTGTCCCTGGAATAAACTTTTTTTGAAGAGGTAGTATGTGTACATGGTATGAAATTCAAACATCACAAGAGGACAGTAATTTGTACGACTCCGGGCTTCGCTGGTGGCGCAGTGGTTGAGAGTCCGCCTGCCGATGCAGGGGACACGGGTTCGTGCCCCGGTCCGGGAGGATCCCACATGCCGCGGAGCGGCTGGGCCCGTGAGCCATGGCCGCTGAGCCTGCGCGTCCGGAGCCTGTGCTCTGCAACGCGAGAGGCCACGACAGTGTGAGGACCGCGTACCGCAAAAAAAAAAAAAAAAAAAAGATGTACGTCTCCTTCCCACCCCTCTCAGCTGCCCAGTTCCCCTCCTCTGCTGCCACCAGTTTCTTGTGTACCTTTATAGAGATAGTCTATGCATATACTAGCATTTGTGTACATATGCGTACCCTTTTTTTTGCACAAAGAGTAGCATACTATACATACTATTCTACACTTTTTTTGCAGTTAAGAGTCAGTCTTGGAGATACTTCTACATCAGCACACTGAGAAATGCCTGGTTCTTCTATTTTTTTCTTTTAGCTTTTTATTTTGAAATAATTATAGACTCACGGGATGTTGCAAACGTAGTACAGAGAGATCCCATGTACCCATCACCCAGCTTCTCCCACAGGTGATATCGTCCTTAACTGTAGTGTATTATCAACACCAAGAAACTGACCGCCACAATATAATTAAGTAGACTCCAGTGCCTGTTTCTGTTTAATGCCTGCAAGGTATCCTGGTGTATGGATGTACCATAGTTTATTTAATTAGTCCTTTATCTGTGAACATTTAGATTGTAGCATTGCTGGCAGCGGGAAAGACAGGAGACAATAATTATCCATGTATTCAGGGCCACTGCTAGCACGTACGTTGCCTTTGTGTGAATTTGAAAAAAGTGCCCTCCCTGGGTGGATGCAGCACCATAGGTGCATGGCTTGGAAAGCAGAATATAACCTGGGTAACTGCATTTAGCATCACTGCACGTATATCTCTTTGCACCTAAGTGGGAATCCATATGTGGGATAATGGAGTGTAATTGAAAATCTACAGCATATGGCATCAGTGGTCCAATTTCAAACTTTGAAGCTGTCTTCCTTCCGACTTGGCACGTCCTCATCACCCCTCCCCAATATCTCAGTCATTGAATATTTTCTATTATTTGTATATGTGTCCTTCTCCCACATTGAATGGTAAGCTCCTTTGATAGCAGAGACCTCATGTCTTCATCTTTGTAGCTTTCTTCCCTTTCCCTCCTCACTCCATTATTACCTACATAGATAGAATATTGTTTTATATAAAAGGGTTGAGTAAATTTTTGTTTAAATTTTTTCTTAAGGCAAGGAAGTTAAGAGCAGTGAATTTTTTAATCTGCCTGTCGGTACTTGAAGAGGTGTCACGAAGTTTTAAAATAAAAATTATTTCGAATGAAAATACCCACATATACTGCATTTGCAGGAGAGAAAAAGAGTGTGTCATTAAGTCAATCAACTAATGGGTGCTGCAATTTCAAAAATATTAAGCATTAAAGTATTAAAAGGAAGAAAATAAAGTAACTGAAGTCCTTGTGAAATTTTAAGCCAGTTATTGGGTTTTGGTTCCACCGAATATTGAAATGTGGGAATAAGAATAATCCTTCATAAGGGCATTTTAAGAACTCATAATGTGTACAAAAGAATTATATACCGTTACAGATAAAAGAAAGCATTCTAAAGCTCTATCGCAAAGAACCTGAAGTAGTTTATATGTATTATACGCTTATGTTCAAAAGTACAGTTCTGAGAAGTTGCATAAATCTTGTGCCCTAAAAATATGCAGTGTCATCAGGTCTTACCTTTGTATGCCATTGATTTAGGATTAAAATTGTCCATTTTTACCACCGGGCTTTTTTTTACTCCCAAGCACTAGAAATGTTTTATGAAGTTTTAATTACATTAAGTATTCATTAAAACTTACATCATTAGAACCACACGTGGTACATATCAGTACCGTTATAAACATACAAAGAAGAATGGAAATGTACTGTTTTTTAAACCATCTTCTATTGTGTAGAGTTTACATTCACAATGTAACTAAATATAATTTAGCCGACTAACCATACAACCTAATTGGCATAAATCTTATACAAGTAACAAGTTAAAATAGATAATAGGAGTTGCAGAATAACTTGATTCCGAAGATTAAGCCCATGGCATAGGCAGTGAATGGACTTGACATCCATTTTAGACAGTTATGTATGCTTGTGTATAATATTTAAGGAGGTGAGGGTTGAGGAAGTCGTACTGAATAAAAGTGGGGGGAAATGCTCACAGTGAGGTATCAAGTGAGAATTGCTTTGCCAGCAGCACATATTTTTTCATTATAGGGAGTGACTGTTACTAGAAGAGAATTGAAGAAAACATTTGTTTTCCTTGATTATTTGCTGTAAATAATTTTTTTGTAACCAAATCAACAAACTACTGTGGGTTCATTTTGAGATAGAACATTGTTATCTCGAGGCTTTGTTATCCTGATGTTAACTGTAATGGGTTTTTACCTGTATTCCAGGAAACAAAGCAAGTTGGATTGATTCCAGTAGGTTTTATTTTCCAGCTTTTGTGCTAAAATCAGATTGTTTTCGACTCTGAATCATGGTTCTATAAATTCTTGGCTATACTAAGTAAATTACAGTATATCTTCCAGTACAATTATAAGAATGCTGTAACATGCAGGATCCTTTTCTTGAGTGTTTTTATGATTAAAGATTCATTTCCTCCTGAACTTGGCTGGATAGGTTTTCATTCAGCTAGTATTGAAGATCACTGTCAACTACCACTTGAATGCCCTCTGTGTACTTGACAGTTTACTGTGGACAAATAGGAGTTTAAAGAATGGTTTGGTTTGGCAAGCTTTCTTATAAGGGACGAATAGAATGGGCATGTTTACTTGGTAAGTATGTGTTTTTATGCACACATACATTTCATGTTAATCTTAGCCTGGAAACTTTCAGTATACAGTTCATAGAATAATTTACCAACTTGCTTTTCCACTGGGACATATGTAAGTAAGCATCTTTTCTACTTAACTAAGCAGGTGGCTATTTCTATGGCTACGAGGTACGTCTCAATTTATAATATAACTTGATGTAATTAAAGTTTATCAATACATATATATATGTTATCACCTCTCATTATCCCTGCTTCTGTAAGGGACCTTAATGCAAATAGTGCCAAACAGTAATTTCCTTGCCTCCTTTTCTTGACTTTCTCCCTCATTCTGTGAGCTGTCTGTATGTGCTTTCCCTACCATGCTCCAGTGACTTCACTGGAGTGGCCATGCCCTAGGCCAGTAACTGAAAGAGGGGAAACGGCCACAGGTGGATGATGGGAGTTGGGTATTCACGATTATACGTGAGAATGGGGGAGGCATATTAGTTATGTTGAGGTTAATGGACTTATTTGTTGGAAAAGGATTCATGGAAGATTTTGAATTATGTTTCAAATCATAAGAACTTAGAATTCGATTTGGGGGGAGGGCATTAGACATTTCAACCAGCGAGGATCACAGAGTTGACTGAGTAGTTTTGTTCAGGGAGCTATCAGGAAATGAGGGTATTTGAGAAACCTTGAGTCAGGAGAGGGAAGAGTGGAAAGGCTTGAAATTAAAGCATTTGTTCATTCATTTTGACTTGATTTTTCTGACCTGTTGGGAATTATCGGTGTAGGAGTTATATGGTTGAATCAGTGTGAGAGATTGGTCACAGTTAAAACAGCCATTGTTGAAGGGAACATTGGAACAGTTAGCTCAGAGAGGACTCTGGTCTGCATAAAGATTAGCTGTGAAGTTAGGTTTGAGAGGAAAGAATAGGTACAAATCATAGTACAGGAAAGAAATGGTATAGTTTGGCATTTTACTGAATAATATGGGTGGTAATCTAGACATTCATGCTAGGGCTCTCACTGTTCATCCACAGAGAAGGGCTGCACCATTACTACCCAGTGGATTTTGGAGAGCTCTGTCAGCCATACACCAATGAAACCCTGCAGAGTAAGGTCTGTATTTTTGCCTCCAAGTATACTTCGGAGATCTCTGTTTTTTTCCCCACTTCTGAGGGCAGAATCTGACTCCTGAAATTCTGGTAGAACTTGTGGGGAGACGTCAAGAGCAATAATGTTTGCTGAGAACTTATGTGCCATGCACTCTTTTGGGTGTTTTACACACTTGCTTTTTCCCACCCTGTTTCTCCACCAAATCAAATCTTCTGTAAGGGTATATATGCAGGTGGGTGAGAAAGCCTCGTGCTGAGAGAGAATTCCCCACCCTGTCAAAGCCTTTGTCACCTAAAAAAGTCCAAAGATGATGGTGCTCCTTTGGCTCTTTGACCGGAAACTTTCTAGCCTTCCCCCTTCCTTTTATTCTACCTTCAATTTATGCTATCTGGTGGCTTCAAGCCATAGACCTTGAGCTAGAGTACTTTCCCTAGTCATGATCCTCTCCTTTCTTGCTTCCCCGAACTCCCACACTAAGTGGCCTTTCTTGTGCCCCCTTACTTCTCATTCATAGCTGTTTTTGTATTTACTGCTTTCGTTTAAATTCTAAATTTATGTGGTTTCTCTTCTTCACTTACTAGACAATGAGCTCCTAGTGAGGGATGGTCTTTGTTATTTCTGATCCCTAGGACATGGCACAGAATAGAGAAGGTGCTTCACAATGGTTGGTTGTACTAAATTGACCCTATCAACTGCAGTTTGGTTTCTCATCTTGTTTATCCTTGTGGGATGATGACTCTCTAACCCATTCTCTCTGCTGAGAAAGAATGAGGCCAGGAGCACCTCGTAGCTTTCTTTGTAGTCTCTCTTAATCCAGACAACTGCATGTCCTCCAGATAACAGACTGAATCCTCCAAGGGCCGAGTATTCCCCGCTGTAACCCGTACTGCATGGTGTGGTTGAGGTGAGGAATTCTTTTTTTTTTATTTTTTAATTTATTTATGTTTGGCTGCGTTGGGTCTTTGTCGCTGTGCGCGGGCTTTCTCTAGTTGCGGTGAGCGGGGGCTACTCTTCGTTGCGGTGCGCGGGCTTCTCCTTGTGGTGCGTGGGCTTCTCCTTGCGGTGCACGGGCTTCTCCTTGCCGCGGCTTCTCTTGTTGCAGAGCACGGGCTCTAGGCGCCCGGGCTTCATGAGTTGTGGCGTGTGGACTCTGGAGCGCAGGCTCAGCAGTTGTGGCGCACGGGCTTAGTTGCTCCGCTGCATGTGGAATCTTCCCGGACCAGGACTCGAACCTGTGTCCCCTGCATTGGCAGGCAGATTCTTAACCACTGCACCACCAGGGAAGACCGAGGTGAGGAATTCTGAGTAATAGTTATGCACACTAATTTCTTCCCCCGAGTGATGATACCCAGGAAACCAGGGAGCCCTTGGTTACTTAAGGAGGTGTCAACTACTGCAGATTGAAATTAGATCAAGTCATGCTAATTGCTGTCACTCTGACTGATCGGACGTGTTCTCTCCAACTACAACGACAAGGTGGCCTCTCTTTTCCAGGGTTGGAAAGAAAACCAGAACAATTTGAAAGTTGTTACTCAACTTGGTCTGGAGGCCTAGCCATTTCCCTGAAGTGGAAGCCTGATTCAACAACGCCTGCTCAGTCTCATTCACACTAGATGACTGCACCAGTCAGTGTCTCTGCAGTTTGATTTCTATTTGGGAAAAGCATCCCGGGAAGGAAAATTAACACAACAGTAAGAGGTAGTTTATCCTTCATCCCACTCTTTTGATATCCTACTCTTGAATTCTAGTAGATAGGATTATTTTGTCTCTCTTAAACCTGCTACTTTCACATGAAGGTAAATTGTTCAAACTCACCTACCTGTGGCTGACTTGATAGCAGCAGGTCTCATAATTGACAGAGTAAGGCAATCACTGGCAGTAAGGCAATTAATTCTCTAAGCAGTCCAATTTTTATAACCACTGGTTATAAAATTCCGCTTAACTGTCTATCGGATCTCAAGAAACTATGAACTCCTGAACATGATTTAGTATTGAAGGACCTTTTGTCCCTCCTTACCATCAAGGGCAATGAAATAGTCCAAAAGAACCCTTAAGCTGATATTAAAATACAGTAGTAGCTAATGTAGGATACTTGGGGTAAGCCTGACGCTCTCCACTGAGGCCTCCAGGTTTGGGCCAATGAATTTATAAAACCAGAAGGGTCTGGTGGGAAGGGAAGAAAGAGAAGATGACCCTGAGTAATTTTTCATAAATGCTCTAAGTTTTTAGGGGTCATGTGCCCATACAGCCTTCATTATTCAGGGTGAGTCATAACCAGAGCCTGTATGGAGGTATTGTGAAACTCTGCAGTTCTTTAGCCGTACTGGTGTTGGGTTCTTTTAAAAATAGACCATTTCCAGACAGTAACCATATAGTCTGAAATTCCCAGGACAGCCCTGGTTTCAGTCTGTCCCATTGTGTCCCTAAGTATGCTCATATTCGTCAGCCTCTGTACCAGTTTTTGGTTTGGAAAATATAGACACCAAACATATAAGGACTTCCTTCTTGCCCACTGAGAAGAGTTCAGCGTGGCCTAGCCTTGCTCTTCCAACTCTGCCATTTTCATTGCCAGCAATTCTCTCACCCACTACAAGAAATCTCTTAGTACTATCCCCATCTTGTTTCCTGTCTTTAACCCTTCATGGGTTAACTTCTCTTTTTTTCTTTGGCATCTCTTTGCTCAGTAGTCTAGCAAATGGTGTATCTTTACACTCTCAGAAAGCTACTTGTATCCTAGCATTTGGGTGATACCCCTTTGAAAACAAGCACACTTTCTTTCTTCCCAGGGCATTCTTGGAGGTTGAGAATGTGAGATCCTCCAGCCTGGGAGATCCTCATCTTCATAGCCTTGCAGAACAGATTCAATAAGAAGAAGCCACCACTATCATTTATTGAGTGTTTACTATGTTCTAGAACTTAGGTAAAATTCTTTACAAATCTCATTTAATCCTTACAAACTGTGAGGTTGGTATTATTCCCTTCTCACAGATAAGGAAACATGCTTAGAGAGGTTAAATAAGTTGTGCAAGATCCCTACTTAGTAACCTCCATTTGGAAATCCTTACTACATTCCAGGTAAAATGTTATTTGTGTGCATACCAGGCTCAGAATTGTGGATGATGTGGCCAAGCATTCCAACCCCATATTTGAAAAGAACCTTTACCTTTATACTTCTCCCTACCAGGAAATGTATATTTCTGTACTCTTGTTATATACCAGTGGTCCTCAAACTTGAATATGCATGAAAATTCCCTGGAGGGCTTGTGAAAATGCAGGTGGTTGGCCCCAATCCCGGAGTGTCTGATTCAATAGGTCTGGGGGGTGGGGCCCGAGAATTGAATTTCTAACAAGTTCTCAGATGATCCCAATGCTGCTGGTCTAGGGACCACACTTTGAGAATCATTGTTATAACAAATTATTATTCAGCATTTGCTGTGTTCTGGGCCCTGTGCTAAGCACTGGGGATATAAGAGTGAAAAGGGCAGACAGGGTCTTTGTTCTCCTAGAGCTTATAGTCTAGTGGGAGAAATAGACGACTGAACTAATTTTTTGGGGGCTAAGTAAACAGGATCGACATGGAGAATAACACAGTTGCTATCCTCTACTTTAGATAGGCTGAGAGAAAGTCTCTTTGAGGAGGTGCTATTTAGTCTAAGACTTAAAGGATGTGAAGAGCTCATTAAGGCTTTCAGCATTGGCTTTTTTCAGCTCAACCTCTGTTTCTGTCACTGGTGATGACTACCTTGGGAGAACTCCATGAATTTCAGAGTGACCTCTGGGCAATTCATTCCTTGGCACTTTCTGTGGCCTTGGCCAAGCTTGACTGCATACTTCTTCCATGACTATTTCCCTTCCCTCTACCTCAACCCCCACCCTCCAATAAAGATACAGGGGTCAGAGGAATTTGAAGGGTAGGCTAATTTTGTCTTCTGCCTCCATCTAGGTCACATTCCTTGGTATCTAATGGCTTAGGAAGAATATATACCAAGGGACTGGGCCTGTGAACTTACCATTCATGGCCACTGCCTTCACCTTGTAACTATTTATCAGTGACATTTTAAGATTCTGTTTTATTTGCCAGTTGGCAGATTTGCCCGGAAAGGGGTGTCAGTATAGGAATCCACGTGACTCCCTAGCTACCCTGATGTTGGGTTTCTTTAAAGAAGATTCCCAGATTCTTGTGTTCTAAGAGGACGCTTTCTGCTTTCCAAAAGTGCATCAGAGCAACACAAAACCAAACCTTGTTTTTAGTTGTGTTGACCAAACCTGGAAAAAATTTTAGGTCTTTGAAGATGACTTTGGTCCCATTTGCCCTTATCTCTAGGCCTCTGGTTTTTAGCTCTGATTTCAACTCAGATTTTTAGTTTGATTACTTATTCTTTTTTTTTTGCTCTGGATCTACCGTGCCCTGATTTAACTAGCTTTTGCTTGGAAGCCTACCGCTTCTAGAACCATTTCCTTGATGTTCACTTTTATTCTGTTTTGATTAAACATTTCCTCTGGTATTCTGTTCCTGTAGAGGTAAAGGGACTCTTACTAGATATTTCTCTGGGTGTTTTCAGGCAGAGCATTTCTTTTGGACTAGGTATACTTCTTTGGGATAACGGACTTCCTTTGTCACCTCTCTATAAATCCCTGAACCCAAGGATGTTTATCAGATGCAGAATACTGGAAACTGACTTTTCTGGTTGCCGAGGATATCCTGAGTTTACTTAAGAAATCTTTTAAACAGTCATCCAGTGCATGCTTCATGGGCTGTGATGTCTCTTCTACATACCTGAGTCATATTTAACTACTTTACCCAGATTGAGAATCGCCTTTTCCCTGTGGATTCAGAATCTTCTTACTGTTAATCTGGTTCCTAATGATATAGAGTGGATCAGCATTTTTTGTTAACACATATATCAACCACAAGAATGACTGAAATAAAAAATGAAATGGTGTGCAAGCTCACTCATATCTGGAGATGATAAACTTTTTGTGTGGCTTTGGAGTCAGATAGCCCTGGGTGATAACGTAAGGTCTTCCCCATACTAGCGGTGTCTTAGGCTTAAGTAACCAACCTCTCAGCCTCAGTTTTCTCATCTGTAAATGGGGATAATAACACCTTTTTAAAAATAGAGTTGCTGTGGAGTGTAAAATGCATATGAAAACACCTAATCGTACTTGACTCATAAGTATGCTGTCATTGAATGTTAACGCTCACTTTCCTCCTTAGTGTTCTTTTGTTGTTGTTTTTTAAAAATTTTATTTAATCTATTTACTTTGGCTGCTTTTGTTCTTTGTTGTGGTGCGCGGGCTTCTCATTGCGGTGGCCTCTCCTGCTGTGGAGCATGGGCCGTAGGCACTCAGGCTTCAGTAGTTGTGGGGGTTGGTTGCCCTGCGGCGTGCGGGATTCTCCCGGACCAGGGCCTGAACCCGTGTCCCCTGCATTGGTAGGCAGACTCCCAACCACTGTGCCACCGGGGAAGCCCCCTTCCTTAGTGTTCCTAAAGTTCTGACCCATTTGACTGGGCAAGGCACAGTCTCTCATGGTGCACCTATCAGCACCAGAATCTTACATTTCCCCAGACATGGAATCCATTCAGAACCACCTGTGAAATTATAATACTTATTATAAGAAATTATAATACTAAATCATAATACTCAAGTATCTCTACTTCTCCCAGGTATCCCAGGAAGGAAATTAACAGTTATTGAGGGGCTACTTATTAGAGGTTTCATTGGGCAAAAATGATGATAACATTAATAATTATACCTTTACTGATATGGCATTATAATACTTGGCAGTTTCTAGAACCTCTTAACTGGCTAGCATCCTTGGATCCTTGTAGCGTAGCAGCCTATCAAGCAGACAGTGCACTTGCTCCCCTTCTTGCGTATCCATGTCTGAAGATGAAGGGAATTGAATGACTCTTGGTCTTCTGACTTGGATGGTGGAGTTGAGCCTTGGGCCTATGTCTTCAGACGCCCCATGCCTATTTCCATTCATTCCCTTCCCACCCTATCCCAGCTCTTTTATCCTACTGTACCACATTGATTTGAACTCTGAGGTTCTGATACATGATTGACCCAATCACTAGAATTCTAAGAACAAAACATCTCTTAGGTTTCCCCCTGATTTTATCCTTGAGACATTTATCTCCCTAAAAGATATCTCTAAAGTGTGAAAACTTTTACACTCTTCCTAGGGGCCTGAGAAAGCTGTTTATGCTTTTTTTTTTTCCCCCCCGGTACGCGGGCCTCTCACTGTTGTGGCCTCGCCCGTTGTGGAGCACAGGCTTCAGATGCGCAGGCTCAGCGGCCATGGCTCACGGGCCCAGCCGCTCCGAGGCATGTGGGATCTTCCCGGACCGGGGCACGAACCCGGGTCCCCTGCATCGGCAGGCGGACTCTCAACCACTGGGCCACCAGGGAAGCCCTGTTTATGCTTTTGATATAAATTCTGTGTGCCACAGTTAGACGTCCACTGCACATTCAAAAGCAGTATTGGGTTTAGACCCACAACAAAACTCTCTTAGTGTGATTCCCTGTCTTTTAGATTAAATTATTTTATTCATTCAACAAACATACATTTAGCCCTTACTGTGTGCTAGGGGCTAGGAATACAGCGATGCAAAAGGCATGTAAGCTCTTGGAGCTTACAATCTGGTGGGTAGACAGTAAACAAATAGGTAGTAGTATGTGCTATGAAGAAAAATGAAGCACTTTAAAATTTTTGCTCAAACCATGAGGTAACTAAATTGCAATAGCTATCAGTAGCCCCTGGTAGACTTTATGAAAAAGCTAGTTATTGTGAAGATGGCCTCAGAAAAGGAACACTGTCTCTGACAGCCCTTAACTGTTCCTACCTTCCTTTCCATTCTTTGGACTAGAACCTTGCTTTCTTGTATGGTTGTGAGGAACCCTGACAGAATTGGATTGTAAGGATACAGCCAAGCACTTAAGATAGACTGAAGAGGAGAAACAAAATCTTGCAACAGACACCTTTAGAGTTGTGTTTATCTTTTATTCTTTAAGTGTAATGTCTTTATAGTGTGTTACATGAAGAACATTGAAAATAAATGGATTTTAAAGTATTGATTCAACTATGCTATGTGTAACAAGACATAGTATAAAAAAGCAGCCTCCTCAGATGCTTCTAGTTTTATGGCATAAGACTGTGTAAGTTCTTTTTGACATAAGTGCTTTAAAAGTTTTGAAGAACAGGGAGTCTGCAAGCTGGAAAGAAGCTATTCTTACCATGAGGCAAATATACTTGAGTTTAATTTTTAAACTATAACTGCTGCTTGACCTTAAATTAAGACAGCCTGTTTCCATTGTGGTGTTTTACCGGTTTAACAATGAGAACATTTAAAGCAGCTGCCACCAATTAAAATGATTCAGAAATACTGGTTGTAAAGAAATATTCTTGAAGTTTTAACTCAGTGAAGTCAGTCTTTTTTGCTTTTTGTTTTGTTTTTGTTTTTTTTAGTTTTTTAGTGGCACTGTCTTTCTGGAAGGCAATTTGGTAAAATGCATCAAGAGCTCAAAAAATGTTCATACACTTTGAACTGGTAATTATGTTTCTGAAAAATCTATCCTTAGAAAATAAATCTGAGATCTGGATAAACTTTAATGCACAGAGATGTTCCCCATAGTTTTAATAAGAAAGAAAGCATTACTTAAATTATGGTACACCCATATGATGGAATATCATAGAACCATTTAAGTATTTTTGAAGAATCTTAACCATGTAGGAAAATGTTTGTGCAATTTAGTTGAAAAACAAACTAGACAAAACCATGCAGTATCATCTTAACTATGTGAAAATATTTTCATAGAAAAAGGCTGTCAGGAAACATTGTAAGTTTTCATTTTCTTTGCGTTGTGAGATTGTGTGATTTTTATTTTCTTCTTTCTACTTTTCTGTATTTTCTTAACACTTTTTACAGTGAACATATATTACATTTACAGTGAATAAAATATTATATAAGTGTTTTGAGTCTTTCTTTCAATGGGATGCTTTTTATTAATACCCAGTCCATTTATAGTATTATGACATAATTTTTGCCAGATTTTCATCTTTAGAGCATTTATTCTTTCTAGTGAAGTTTTATGTTTTTAATCTTCTGTTTATTTTAAGTTTTATGATATACATAGTCAGTGTCAACAGTTTTATTTATGCTTGCTCTAATTTCCAGGTATTCTTCCTTAAAGCAAATAATTCAGTTCCACATTGGAATACTAATTTTTAGGTGGTTTATATCAAACAATACACGTACATTCATAGTATGTAGTAAAGAGACTTGGCCCTGGAGCCACAATGCCTGGGTCCAGATCTTGGTCCTACCACTTAATAGCTATGTGACCACTGACAGGTTAATTGTCCTCTCTGATCCTCAGTTTCCCTATCAGTAAAATGGGGATAATAATAATATCTACCTCATAGGGTTGTGGTAGGAATTTAAAGAGTTAGTACACAAATAGAACTACCATATGACCGAGCAATCCCACTACTGGGCATATACCCTGAGAAAACCATAATTCAAAAAGAGTCATGTACCAAAATGTTCATTGAAGCTCTATTTACAATAGCCCGGAGATGGAAACAACCTAAGCGTCCATCATCGGATGAATGGATAAAGAAGATGTGGCACATATATACAATGGAATGTTACTCAGCCATAAAAAGAAACGAAACTGAGCTATTTGTAATGAGGTGGATAGACCTAGAGTCTGTCATACAGAGTGAAGTAAGTCAGAAGGAGAAAGACAAATACCGTATGCTGACATATATATATGGAATTTAAGAAAAAAATGTCACGAAGAACCTAGGGGTAAGACGGGAATAAAGACACAGACCTACTAGAGAATGGACTTGAGGATATGGGGAGGGGGAAGGGTAAGCTGGGACAAAGCGAGAGAGTGGCATGGACATATATACACTACCAAACGTAAAACAGATAGCTAGTGGGAAGCAGCCGCATAGCACAGGGAGATCAGCTCGGTGCTTTGTGACCACCTAGAGGGGTGGGATAGGGAGGGTGGGAGGGAGGGAGACGCGAGAGGGAAGAGATATGGGAACATGTATATGTATAAATGTTTCACTTTGTTATAAAGCAGAAACTAACACACCATTGTAAAGCAATTATACTCTAATAAAGATGTAAAAAAAAGAGTTATTACATTTAAGCACTTGAAAAAGGCCTGGCACATAGGAAATATTCAATAAAAGTTAGCTATGTATTTTTAGTAGTATATATACACGTACATACATATATTGTCATGATCATTTGCAAAATGGTCCTTTCTGTCTGTCTTATTCTTTTATACAGTTGTAATTTTAAAATGAAGATTTTTGTCTTATTCTCAGGTAATTGGTCAGTTTTCCTTTCACGCTTTGAAATTGTTTTTTAAAGTTACTATATTTTCAACAATAGAAACCTTATTGATTTGTTTTCCAATCATGTTTTCTTTTTCCATATTTGGAATTGATGCTCAGTCATGTGGGCTGGGTGGAAAGGAGGTTGGCTTTGTCCTAGGTATAAAAGAATTTCTGTTTATATACAAATGGTTAGTGTATTCATTGCCAGTTATTCTCATCTATTAAATTATTTACCTTATTTATTAAAGTGCTACTTTAGTAGAGAAGGAAGGGGATGGGCAGGTAAGTGAGAGTATACCCGCGAGTAATAAAACTATACTTGTTTCATTTTAAACTCTGTAATTCAGACTTCTCTTCTTTTTTTTTTTTTTTTTTTTTTGATTTTGGTGCACTTGTGAGAGGAGGTGAGCTCAAGGTCTTTTTACTGTGCCATCTTGCCCACTTTCCTCTATACCACATTTTCTTTTTCTTTGTTTTGTTTTAATTTTTATTGGAGTATAGTTGCTTTACAGTGTTGTGTTAGTTTCTACTGTACAGCAAAGTGAATCAGCTGGACGTATACATATATCCACTCTTTTTTGGATTTCCTTCCCATTTAGGTCACCACAGAGCATTGAGTAGAATTCCCTGTGACTACTCTAATTCAAACTGATCTTCCCGGACAGATTTGGGGTGAAAAGAGAGCTACCTTTTAGTGAATCATGCACTGGGCTTACATATATTTTACATATATATATGTAAAATAAATAAATAATATGTTCTATACATACTACATATAAAATACATTATAATATGTTGTCTATTACATATATATTATACTTACGTATATTATGTAATTTTGTAGTCCATATGAGAACTACCAATATTTTATTATAAGTAAAATAATCATTTGCCAATTTTTCTGTCTTATATTACAAAATACGTTTCTATGGAAAACAATTTGGATTTAACTGATTACCTGTTCTCTATAGCTAATTACAATAATTTTGTCATTGCTCAGTTTCACTTCCTCGAAGAAGAGGTGCATTTGTGGTATGTTTACATTGTCAAAATGAGGAAAGATGCTGGGCAAGTTTGAAAGCATGAAGCTGGTCACTGAAAGACTCTAATAAAAAGATATTTTTTCATCAGTCTAGTATTCAACTGAGACCAGTAGAGTCCAGACATCTGCATCTTTAACTGGAAATTTGTTTAGTGTTTAATGCCAAGAAAAATGTGGGAGAGGTAGGCCCAATGCGAAATTACATTTCCCCTGGTCTTTGGTTCTATAGCTATATAGAAACCCTGGACTGAATATGAAGTTCCATGTGTGCATTTCAGATCTGGAAGTAGAGCACTCTAGTTTAAAATAAAGTATTTTTTATCTGTGGGATTTATCTAAAACGCAAAGGTTTGGGGAATGTTCTTGTTGGTTTTAAAGAAGAGGACTAGGTAAACTCTAGGGAAAAAAGTAGCTTTCAGGGATGAGCATGTTCAATAGCTCAGGTGGCAAATCTTGCTTTCTTGTTGTATTAACGTGATGAAGCCGAGTAGGTCACCATCATTTCCAGACCCTATACACCACCTTTGGCTAATTTGTAGTCTGCTGTGTACCTAGCAGTTCAGCTGGAGGCTTTTTAAATCAGAGCCTTTAAATATACAGAGGAAGTTGTTGTACTGGTGCTTGTTGGTAGGGCTGCTGTGTTCTTTCTTATCTTCCCAGGGAGTTTGGTCCCTTTGTTTAGCTTCTGTTTCATTTGTTTACAAAGTTATAGGCTTTGAAGTAAGCAGTTATATAGGACTGACTAAAGAGAAGTGTAAGGCGAGAAGGTAAGCAATTATCCTTCTGACTTCACTACCTTATTACCTCGGTTTCTCAGTCAGTGTCATTCATGGATTCTACTTTTTTCTCGTAGGTTCTGCTCTGGCTTATTTTCTGCTATCCTAATTTTCTTTGGAAACTTATGTTGTTCTGTGCCTCCCAGATTAGAAGCTGGTTCAATTTACTTTCTGAACATTGAGCTTTCATGGTGTTGCCTGATGAGTTGGTGGGAAATTTTTAAAAATAATTTTGATATGATAATTTAATGGCACATGTCACAGAATTTTTTCCTGTTTGTTCCATCATAAAAGATTTTTGCGTATCTGATTTCCTTAATGTGGAGTTCCTGTCCTTAGGTGACTGCCCTTCTATAGATGTGGCATTGTGATTGCAAGGTTTATTCTATTAAGACTATGATAAATGCAGTGTTATCTAGCAGAGTAGTGAGGTAAATAGCTGAGCCCTAAGATTGTTTCAGTCGTCATAGCTGAAAAAACAGCCCTTTAAAAATAGTAATAACAAAACATACATACATCAGACATCATTCATAATTATTAATGACTTCCTCAAGATTTTTTTAAGTGTTGTAAATAAAGTTGTTCAGATTGCATTTATTTATTTATTTGTTTGTTTGTTTGAACTTGTACGGGGGGAGAATAAGAGGAGTGAGCTATTTTGGGCATGGGCTTAAAGAAGGAAATATCAGTGTGACTGGTAACTGACACTTTTGTCAAGTTCAGTTTATACTTGACTGCTTTGACTTTTTTTTATTTCATTACTTTGGATTTTAGAGTTCTTGATTTGATATTTTTAAGAGTGACATCTCTGACCTTTTGGTTCTGAGCAGTGCGTTGCCCCTGAAATTGGTTGAGTCACTTCATATTCTTCTAAAAGTGCACCAGCTGTCAAAGCTGAAGAGATCTGTCCCTTTTGCTTTCTGCTTCCTGAACCATTTTCCTGCTTACTGTAGTCGTCTACTATTTGTGGTAGGCTTTTTCCACATTTAGTATGTGAAACCTACCACAGAGTTTGACCCTTAAAGTGACTCAGTGTTGAAAGGCTTTGAGACTTCCACTTTGGTCCATGAAGGAGTAACTGGTATAAGACTTGTTCCTTTCTGCCTCTCATACCCCGTAAACAACTTGAAACTGGACAAAATATATGAAACAATGTTTTCAGACATTGGGCAACAAGTAGCACAGGACTGTGATCCCTGAGAAAAAGGGAACAAACAAAAGGAGCCCTACAGTCACCCTGGCTTTCTGTCTGTAGGCAGTTTCTGGCCCATAGCGTTGTGAGAGGGAACCCAAGCAGAGCCTGCAGTCTTGTTGAATTGATGAGACAGAGATAGGAACTCAGGGAGGCCTACCTAGATGGCAGGAATTTGTAGAGCAGAGTACTGGAAGGGGCAGGGGGAGCTAGTCAGAGAAATAGCTCCAGAAATCTGCATAAATGTCCCCTTTATCTTCGGCTGAATTATGAATCTGTGAATGTGTTGAGAGAAACACCATGGGGCTGGGCAAAAAACTATTGCTCAGGAGCTATAAGCTGAAATTTTGACAGAGCTCATATAGGACTGAGAGATATTTCAGTTCCTACAGCAAGAGTTGAGAGACCTTGTTGAACACCCAGAGCGTTCAGTAGAGACTCCAGAAGGGTCATTCCTTAGTAGTTGAGCTAACGTAGCCCTAGAATAAATCATACTTTGAACCCAACCTAACAAAACTTAAAACCTTGCAAGCCTTGAAAAATAATTATCCACAAAAAATTTAGATGCACAACAAAACAAACTTCAGTACTCTTTGAAGGAAGACAGTAAAATCAAAACACTCAAGAATGTAATGATTATAATAGCTGATATCCAAAAAAATTACTAGACATTCCAAGAAGCATGTGACCTATAACCAAGAAGAAGTCAGTCAGTAGAAACTGAACCAGAAATAACAGTTACAGAATTAGCAGACAAGGACTTTAAAGCAGCTATGACACTATGGTGAACAATTGAAAGAAAAACATGAATATAATGAGGAAAATTGAAGACATATAAAGAACCAAACAGAACTTCTGGAGCTGAAAAGTATTACTATATGAAGTGACAGATTCACCGGATGAGATTAATAGATGAGACTGCAGAAGAAAAGATCAATGCATTTGAAGACAACAATAAAAGTGTCTGATCTAAAACAGAGAATGCAAAAAACTGAAGAAAAAAAAGAGAAAGCCTCAGTGAACTGTGGGACAATATCAAGCAGACTCACATGTATGTAATTGGAGTCCCAGAAGGAAAGGAGAAAGAGGAATAGGCAGAAAAATAGTTGAAGAAATAATGGCTAAAAATTTCCAATTATTATGGAAACTATAAACATATAGATCCAAGAAGCTCAATGAACCCTAAGTGGGATAAACCGAAAGGAACCTACTCTAAGACTATTACAATCAAATTGCTGAAAACCAGTGATAGAGGGATCATTGAAAAGAAGCTAGAGGGGGAAAAAAAGAAACAGTACATATGGAAGAACAAAGATAAAAAGTCATACACATCTCATCAGAAACAGTACAAGTGAGAAGACAATGGAATGACATCTTTAAAGTGCTAAAGAAAAAAAAAAGTACTGTCAACCTCAAATCGTATCTCCAATGACAATCTTTAAAAAAATGAAAGCAAAAATAAATGAAGGTGAAATATATTTTTTTCAGACAAAAAACTGTCACCAGCAGATGTGACCTACAAGAAATATTAAAAGAATTTCTTCAGGCTGAAGGAAAATGATACCAGACGGAAACTCGAATCTCTGAAAGTAATGAAGAGTTCCAGATAAGTGCGGTAAGTGTGGAATGGATATGAAAGACTTTTTCCTCATTTTTAAATTTTTTAAAAAGTTAAGTGATTGTTTAAAGCAAAATTAATAATCTGTCACGGAATTTATAATGTATGTAGATATAAAAGGTATGACAATAGCCCCAAGGCACGGAAGGAGTGAAATAGAAGTATGCTGCTAAAGTCCTTACATTATATGTATAGTGATGTAATGTTACTTGAAGGTAGATAACAATAAGTTAAAGATGCATCATTTGCAACCTGGAATAACCACCAAAAAATGGTATAACTAATACGTTAATAATGGCGATAAAAATGAATACTAAACGATACACATTTAATCCAAAAGAAGACAGAAAAAGAGGAGCAGAGAACAGATGGGAAACAGAAAGCTAATATCAAATATAAAGAACACAGCAATATGAAAGTTACATTAAATATCAGTAGTCTAAATAGTCCAATTAAAAGAAAAGACTGCATGAAAATGCAAGACCCAACTATGTACTACTGTCTGTAAGAAACCTACTTTAAGAATAAAGACACAGATAGTTTAAAAATAAAAAGATGGAAAAAGATATATCATGTAAGCACTAATCATGAGAAAGCTGGAGTGACTATGTTATTGTGAGACAAATTTGACTTTGGGACAGGGGGCACATTTCATGATGATGAAGTGGTCAATTCATCAAAAAAGCAGCAATCCTAAAAGTGTATGCTCCTAACAGAGCCTCAAAACACATAAGGAAAAACAAAACAGATATAACTGAATGGATAAATAGACAAAACCACAATTAGAATTGGCTATTTCAACACTCTTAACTCAGTAACTGATAGAATAAGTAGAAAAGTCAGTGAGAAGATAGAAAATCTGACCAACACTACCAACCAAATGTAACTAACTGATATTTATAAAACACTGGACCTAACACTACCAGAATAATATCTTCTTTTCAAATTCACATACTACATTCGCTAAGACCACATTCTGGGCCATAACACAAACCTCAATACATTCAAAACAACTGAAATAATACAGAGTATGTTCTGTGATCAAAATGGAATTAAATTAGAAATCAATAACAAAAGGCTATCTGGAAAATTCTTAAATATTAGGAAATTATGCAGTATACCTCTAAATAAACCATGGTCAAAGAAGAAATTGTAAGGGAAATTAGGAAATATTTGAACTGAATGATAATGAAAACACGATGTATTAAAGCTTGTAGGATGCATGACTTCCCTGGTGGTGCAGTGGTTAAGAATCCGCCTGCCAATGCAGGGGACACGGGTTCGATCCCTGGTCCGGGAAGATCCCACGTGCTGCAGAGCAGCTAAGCCTGCATGCCACAACTCCTGAAGCCCACGCACCTAGAGCCCGTGCTCTGCAACAAGAGAAGCCACTGCAATGAGAAGCCCGCACACCACAACGAAGAGTAGCTCTGGCTTGCTGCAACTAGAGAAAGCCCACGTGCAGCAACGAAGACCCAATGCAGCCAAAAATAAATAAATAAATAAATTAATTAATTAAAAAAACTTGTAGGATGCAACTATCAGTGCTTAGAGGGAAATTTATAGCTTTAAAATAAGGAAGATCTAAAAATCAGTAGCCTAAGATTCCAACCTAAGGAGCAAGAAAATGAAGAGCAAATTAAACCCCAAATAAGAGGAATAAAATATTAGAAGAGTAGAAACCAATAAAATGGAAAACTAACAATAGAGAAAAATCAATGAAACCAATAGCCAGCTCTTTGAAAAGATTAATACAATTGATAAACCTATAGCTAGATTGATAAAGACAATAAAGAGAAAAGATACAAATTAATACAACTTACCAATATCAGGAAAGAAGGAACGGCTATCACTACGGATCCTACAGACATGAAAAGGATAATAGGGGAATATTATGAATAACTTTACGCCAATAAATTCTACAACTTAGATGAAATGGAAGAATTCCTTGAAAAACACAGATTACCAAAATTGACTCAAAAAGAACTAAAAAAGTCTGAATAGCTTTATATCTATTAAAGAAATTAAATTTGTAATTAAAAATCATCCCATAATTAAAATCTAGGCTCCAATGACTTCAATGATGAATTTTATCAAATATTTAAGAAACAAACCAACCTTGTAGAAAAGAGAGGATAGAATTCTTCCCAACTCATTCTATGAGGCTGACATCACCATGATACCAAAAACTGACAAAGATATTAGAAGAAAAAAACCATAGGCCAATGTTCCTTAAGTACATATACACAAAAATCTATCACCAAACAAAAAAATGAACGTCAATCTTTGCCTTACAGTGTATACAAAAAGTAACTCACAATGGATCATAAACCTAAATGTAGAAGCTAAAATTATAAAACTCCTGGAAGGGAATAGGAGAAAATCTTCATGACCTTTGGATAAAGATTTCTTTTATTGGACACAAAAACATGAACCAGAAGAGAAAAATTGATAAACTTCATCAAAATTAAGAACATATGCTCTTCAAAAGATACCGTTAAGAAAATGAAAAGGCAAAACACAGGCTAGACAGCTATTTGCAATACATACATGTGATAAAGATTGGTTTCCAGAATATATTTTTTAAAACCTGCAGCTCAATAAAAAGAAGAAAAACAATCCAATTAAAAAAATGCGTAAATGAGTTGAACAAGCACTTCCCAAGAGAAGATATGTGAACGAATATTAAGCACTTGAAGAGTTTCTCAGTATCCTTAGTTATCAGAGAGCTACAAATTAAAACCACAGTGAGATATCCCTACACATTAAGTTGAATTAAAAAAAAAGACAATACCGAGTATTGGTGAGGCTGTGGAGCCACTGTCACACTCATACAGTACCGGTATAAGGTAATTGGTACAGCCACTGGAAATTAGTACAGCCAATTAGAAAATCATCTGACAGTTTCTTATAAAGTTAAGCATATGCCTACTCATGGCTCAGCAGTCCTCTTTGTAGGTAATTACTGAAGAGGAATGGAAAGTTATGTTCACACAAAAACTTGAATGCAAATATTATCATAGCAGCTTTATTTATAATCGCCCCAAACTGGAAGCAACCCAAATATCCATCAGCGAGTGAGTAGATAGACAAGTTATGATATATCCACTCAGTGGAATATTACTGAAAAATAAAAAGGACCAAACGACATGAATGAACATCAAAAGCATAGTTCTAAGCAAAAGAAGCTACACACGAAAGACTGCATATTGGTTGATTCCATTTACACGAAGTTCTAGAAAAGGCAAAGCTATAGTGACCAAAAGCAGGTCGGTGTTTGCCGCAGTGCAGGAGTGTGGGGAGGGGGATTGATTGCAAAGAGACACAAGGGAACTCTCTGGGGTGACGGAAATGTTCTATACCTTGATTGTGGTTTAGGTTACCTGTATATACACGTTTGTCAGAATTCATTGAATTTTACACTTAAAAGGCTGCTTTTATTGTATGTAAAGTATACTTTAATAAAGGTGATTTTTTAAAAGAAGCACTTTGGAGGTGAGGATGTCAATTCCATGTTTAAAAAAATCATAATCTCTTGGCTATTTCATGATAGAGGTTCTTGAGAGGTTGAAGTGTTTTCCAAAAGGTAAAAGAGAAGGAGGAAGAACGACAGCAAAGGCAACATAAGTTGCCCTGATACAACTGGTCTCAGTTGAGTACTTTGTCCCTAGATCCTGCGTTTCTTCTTCCCCCTAAAATGAGAAAGGCTTGCCAAATTCCTGCTGCAAAGCTGAGTCTATCCAGCTCCTTTCTCTCGAAGGAGCAAGTAATCCAATACAAGGACCTTAAAATCAACAGTTACCTTTCTAAACTCAGAAAACATGTGAAAAACAAATACATCACAGTTTTATTGCTGGTCTTACTTATGAAGCTGGCACATTACATGAGATCTCCTTGGAATGGGAAACAAGATAAAAATCTAGAATGAAGAAGCTGAATAACTTTGCAGCTGTTTTTATATTATTTTTTTGTAAATGTAACTTTTATTTCTATCTTTTAATTAATTAATTTATTTTTGGCTGTGTTGGGTCTTCGTTGCTGCGTGTGGGCTTTCTCTAGTTGCGGCGAGCGGGGGCTACTCTTCGTTGCGGTGCGTGGGCTTCTCATTGCGGTGGCTTCTCATTGTGGAGCACGGGCTCTAGGCACGCGGGCTTCAGGAGTTGTGGCACGCAGGCTTAGTTGCTCTGCAGCACATGGGATCTTCGCGGACCAGGGATCGAACCCGTGTCCCCTGCATTGGCAGGCAGATTCTTAACCACTGTGCCACCAGGGGAGTCCTGTTTTTATATTAGTGTTTAAATCAATCAGCATATTTATTTCCTACAAAAGGATGGTAGAAGATGGGTCATTAGCTGGGGAGGTAAGATATAGGGACAAACCTAAACCAAACCAAAACAACAACAACAACAAAATCCTTAGTTGTTTTCATTGTTTTGTTTTAAGTGTTATGAATTCCTTGATCATCCGGCATATAAATGATCAAATGGAAGTACCAAAACACAGTTCCAGAAGTTTTTAATGGCATAAAAAAAGTGAAAGTTGACTGTATCAATCACCATTCATTCTAAAACCCCTGGATCTAGTTCCCCTAGTTCTCTTACTTTTGCTTATATTGAGTTCAGAAATCTTAGGACTTCAGTACAAGGTCATCTTTTTTGGCCTGGTCTGTTTTATATTAAAATAATTAATTCTTTTCATAGTTAAGGCTGAGTCTCAAACTTTAAAGCTCTTTGAACAAATGGTTTCAGAATAGGAATTCCAAATAGAAGTTATTTCATTTTGGAAATCGATAGCAATTTGTCATTTAAAATTTATTTTATGAGTTAGATTTTCAGATAATAAAGATTTATGATTTGTTCCTATTATCAGAAGAAGGCACATAGTTATTTCATCCTTCAAGTGCTACCAGATATTAAATTTAATACACACTGCAGTGTAAACTAATAAGAGAAAACATGTGCAAATGTAGTATTTTTTTTCCCAATGCACTGCCGTTCTCATCTAATTTGGGACTTTAAAAATGAAAATAATAATGAGACTATCTCGGGCTTCCCTGGTGGCACAGTGGTTGGGAGTCCGCCTGCCGATGCAGGGGACGTGGGTTCGTGACCCGGTCCGGGAGGATCCCGCATGACGCGGAGCGGCTGGGACCGTGAGCCGTGGCCGCTGAGCCTGCGCGTCCGGGGCCTGTGCTCCGCAACGGGAGAGGCCACGGCAGTGAGAGGCCCGCGTACCACAAAAAAAAAAAAATAATAATAATGAGACTATCTCAATTTATCAAGCCTGAGACTGACTTTTTTTTTTAGTTTACTGAAAATTGTTGATTTGGTCTTGCTAAAAGGAAGAAATGGTTCTTTCAGTTCAAAAATTGGCAGAATCAAGGTAATCCTTTAAAGTATGCTTGTGATTTGGCTGTTTGTGTGTCGGTGGTGATTACCCTTGATTTACAAGACACACACACACTCAACCTTCCCAATCATCTGCAAGACTTTTAGACTGCCTCTCTTCCTCTGGCATTTGCCAGTTAAATTAGCATTGTATATATAATATATATAAATATAACGCTGCTATGATAGAATTTCTGGGAACACCAGGCAGAGAAAAGTAGTGAAAGATTGGTAATTCCTGATTCCCACTTTCAGG